>NC_083225.1:193982049-194100704 GCF_032191835.1 Heteronotia binoei
TCACACTGTGAACCCACAAGCACCAAAAATACAGAGCATCACTGCCCCAAACGTAAGAACAAGAGAAGCCATGTTGGATCAGGCCAATAGTCCCTCCAGTCCAACACTCTGTGTCACACAGTGGCCAAAAAACCAGGTGCCATCAGGAGGTCCATCAGTGGGGCTAGAAGCCCTCCCACTGTGCCTCCCCCTCAAGAAACAAGAATACAGAGCATCGCTGCCCCAGACAGAGAGTTCCAACAATACGCTGTGGCTAACAGCTACTGATGGACTATTTGGAGAAGAGTCACCCCGGAGTCGGAAATGACTGGTGCTTGCACAAGAGACTACTTTTCCCTTTTAAGATTTGACAAACTTTCCAACATTTCCCCCTCACAAAACCAAGGGGAAATATCCGAAACTTTTAAAGCAGACGGATGTAAATCTTCCTCGTGCCGCTGTGGCCACATAGGAGAAAATAATGTAACCAGTATGAGGGGAGTCGGGTTTTGTGATGACCACGATGATTCAAGAAGCATTTTAAGGTAGATGCTGAGCGGATATAATTTAGCACACTTTCCAGTGATGTTGGGGGGGGGAGGGTAGGTGGCGTATGCAAATCAGTTGTGCTAATAAGCTCTGGCACCTATTTTTCTACAAAAGGGCCCCTGCCAGGGAACACCAAAATGACAAATCAGTGGGTTCTCCATCAAATCCAGTCTGACCTCTCTCTAGAAGCTAAAAGGACTCGACGGAGGCTATTGTACTGTGATCCAATTACTAGAAGACCGATGTCACTGGAAAAGACAATAATGGTAGGAAAAGCGGAAGGCGGCAGGGAGAGATGTCCCAGTTTGGTGTAGAGAGCCAGTTTGGTGCAGTGGTTAAGTGCGTGGGCTCTTATCTGAGAGAACCGGGTTTGGTTCCCCATTCCTCCACTTGCAGCTGCTGGAATGGCCTTGGGTCAGCCATAGCTCTCTTATCTGGGAGAACCGGGTTTGATTCCCCACTCCTCCACCTGCAGCTGCTGGAATGGCCTTGGGTCAGCCAGAGCTCTCTTCTCTGGGAGAACCGGGTTTGGTTCCCCACTCCTCCACTTGCAGCTGCTGCAATGGCCTTGGGTCAGCCAGAGCTCTCTTATCTGGGAGAACCGGGTTTGATTCCCCACTCCTCCCCTTGCAGCTGCTGCAATGGCCTTGGGTCAGCCACAGCTCTCTTACCTGGGAGAACCGGGTTTGATTCCCCACTCCTCCACTTGCAGCTGCTGGGATGGCCTTGGGTCAGCCAGAGCTCTCTTACCTGGGAGAACCGGGTTTGATTCCCCACTCCTCCACTTGCACCTGCTGGAATGGCCTTGGGTCAGCCAGAGCTCTCTTATCTAGGAGAACCGGTTTGATTCCCCACTCCTCCACTTGCAGCTGCTGGAATGCCCTTGAGTCAGCCAGAGCTCTCTTATCTGGGAGAACCGGGTTTGATTCCCCACTCCTCCACTTGCAGCTGCTGGAATGGCCTTGAGTCAGCCAGAGCTCTCTTATCTGGGAGAACCGGGTTTGATTCCCCACTCCTCCACTTGCAGCTGCCGGAATGGCCTTTAGTCAGCCAGAGCTCTCTTATCTGGGAGAACCGGGTTTGATTCCCCACTTCTCCACTTGCAGCTGCTGGAATGGCCTTGGATCAGCCAGAGCTCTCTTATCTGGGAGAACCGGGCTTGATTCCCCACTCCTCCACTTGCACCTGCTGGAATGGCCTTGGGTCAGCCAGAGCTCTCTTATCTGGCAGAACCGGGTTTGATTCCCCACTCCTCCACTTGCACCTAATGGAATGGCCTTGGGTCAGCCAGAGCTCTCTTATCTGGGAGAACCGGGTTTGATTCCCCACTCCTCCACTTGCACCTGCTGGAATGGCCTTGGGTCAGCCAGAGCTCTCTTATCTAGGAGAACCGGGTTTGGTTCCCTACTCCTCCACTTGCAGCTGCTGCAATGACCTTGGGTCAGCCACAGCTCTCTTACCTGGGAGAACCGGGTTTGATTCCCCACTCCTCCACTCGCACCTGCTGGAATGGCCCTTGGGTCAGCCATAGCTCTCATAGAGGTTGTCCTTGAAGGGGCAACTTCTGTCAGAGCTCTCTCAGCCCCACTCACCTCACAGGGTGTCTGTTGTGGGGGAGGAAGGTAAAGGGGATTGTAA
Source organism: Heteronotia binoei (assembly GCF_032191835.1). Classification (NCBI taxonomy): domain Eukaryota; kingdom Metazoa; phylum Chordata; class Lepidosauria; order Squamata; family Gekkonidae; genus Heteronotia; species Heteronotia binoei. The sequence continues at coordinate 193,984,216 of NC_083225.1, forward strand.
GCTGCTCTGAGATTCTGATTCAGAGAGAAGGGCGGGGTATAAATCTACGATCCTCCTCTTTCATGAGATGGACGAACTCTATCAAATAAGCCAGGGCCCAAAGTTTGCAAGAGCTGAATAAGGTTGTTATGGATAGGCTCAGGGGCTGCCAATCCTCCTGGAGCTGACAGGGCTCTTCTTACAGGGCCTACTGTAAGCTCTTGGAGGATTGGCTACACCAGGGGTGTGGCCTAATATGCAAAGGAGGTCCTGCTAGAATTCCTTACAGGGCTCTTCTTACAGGGCCTACTGTGAGCTCCAGGAGGATTGGCTACATCAGGGGTGTGTGGCCTAATATGCAAATGAGTTCCTGCTACAAAAAAGCCCTGGATAGGCTGCTTTAGTTATTAATTCAGAGGGTCACAATAAGTTGGGAATGGCTTGAGGACACTTCACACAGACATACACCACTGAGAATTATAAGTACGGCTTGGTCCTAACGCTGCTTGCTCACCACCCCGTTATGTCCCTAATATAACCTTTAAAGCCAGCTCAGAGCGAGATCTTATTACACCATCTGCACGCAAAGCCGGGATCACAAAGGAGCTCAGAGGAACCGCCTGACACCAACGTTTCTTTGGAACCAGAAGATAAATTAGTGCAGCTCAAAATGTTCTGCTACGTGGCAAATCCTTCCAAAATTTACAATCAGCATTCCGGAGACTGTAACCAGGAAATAAGGAGGCGACGGAGACCCGAAAGGGCAGCCAAGAAGGAGCTGAAAAAGATTCTCAAGTGAAAGGATGGGTAGCCGGCGATCAAAATCAAGTTAATGCGTGCCACAGCATTGCCCCATTGCTATATATGGGGTGAAAGCTGGACAATGAAGAAAGCCGATGAGAAGAATGTTCATTCCTTTGTAACAGGGAGTTGGAGGAGAGTTTTACAGACACCGCGGACCACGGTGTCACACAGCTCTCCAGATGTTTTTTGCTTACAACTCCCATCAGCCCCAGCCATTGGCCATGCTGGCTGGGGCTGATGGGAGTTATAGGCAAAAAAGATAAATCAGTAGGTACTACACCAGGGGTGGCCAAACTTGCTTAAGAACCACATAGAATAAACACCAGATGTTTGAGAGCCGCAAGAAGGAAGGGAGGGAGGAAAGAAGGGAGGGAAGGAAGGGAGGGAGGGAGGGAAGGAAGGAAGGAGGGAAGGGAGGGAGGAAAGAAGGGAGGGAGGGAAGGAGGGAGGGAGGGAAGGAGGGAAGGGAGGGAGGAAAGAAGGAGGGAAGGAAGGAGGGAGGGAGGGAGGGAAGGAAGGAAGGAAGGAGGGAAGGGAGGGAGGGAAGGAGGGAGGGAGGAAAGAAGGAGGGAAGGAAGGAGGGAGGGAGGGAAGGAAGGAAGGAAGGAAGGAAGGAAGGAAGGAAGGAAGGAAGGAAGGAAGGAAGGAAGGAAGGAAGGAAGGAAGGAGGGGGGAGGGAGAGAGGGAGGGAAGAAGGAGGGAAGGAAGGAAGGAGAAAACGAAGGAAGGAAGGAAGGAAGGAGGAAACGGAGGGAGGAAGGAAGGAAGGAAAGAAGGAGGAAAGGGAGGGAGGGAGGAAGGAAGGAAGGAGGAAACGGAGGAAGGAAGGAAGGAGGGAAGGAACGAAGGAGGGAAGAGAGGGAGGGAGGGAGGGAAGGAAGGAGGAAGGAAGGAGGGAGGGAGGGAAGGAAGGAAGGAGGGAAGGGAGCGAGGAAAGGAGGGAGGGAGGGAGGAAAGAAGGAGGGAAGGAAGGAGGGAGGGAGGGAAGGAAGGAAGGAGGGGGGGAGGGAGAGAGGGAGGAAAGGGAGGGAGGGAAGAAGGGAGGGAAGGAAGGAAGGAGGAAACGAAGGAAGGAAGGAAGGAAGGAAGGAAGGAAGGAAGGGAGGGAGGGAGGGATGAAAGAAGGGAGGGAAGGAAGGAAGGAGGAAACGAAGGAAGAAAGGAAGGAGGAAACAGAGGAAGGAAGGAAGGAAGGAAGGAAGGAAGGAAGGAAGGAAGGAAGGAAGGAAGGAAGGAGGAAAGAGAGGGAAGGAAGGAAGGAGGGGAGGAAGGAGGGGAGGTAGAAAAGAAGGAGGGAAGGGAGTTAGGAGGGAGGGAAGGGAAGGCAGGCAAATAGATGAGGGAGGGAAAATGGAAAAAAAAATTGTTTATTTACTATATTTATATCCCTCCCTCCTCTATTGGGTTCAGGGCGGCTCACAACAGTTAAAATACATAATGTTGAATAAAATGCAGTAAAAGCATAAAAATTCATTGTATACATGCAATACATTTGCAGTTTCAGTCCTAAAATCCAAGATGGTGAATTATCTATACCAGGGGTGGCCAACGGTAGCTCTCCAGATGTTTTTCCCCTACAACTTCCATCAGCCCCAGCCACTGGCCATGCTGGTGCTGATGGGAGTTGTAGACAAAAAACATCTGGAGAGCTACCGTTGGCCACCCCTGATCTCTGCATTCTCCAAGCCACCAACTGGCTGGGCTTGGAGAAGTGATTTAAAGAGACAAAGGCCTTCTTCAAGCTGGCCAATGGGATGTTGGAGGCTTTTGAAAGAGCTACGTGTGGCTCCTGAGCTACAGTTTGGCCACCCCTGGACCAGACTGAATCAAGCCTGAGAAGGTAAAACAGGGGTGTCAAACTCATTCGTTATGAGAGCCAGATCTGGCATAAATGAGACCTTCTCGGGCCGGGCCGTGTGGGTCATAAAATGTCATGCCAGGTAGCGAAAAGATATGAACTGTATAAAGGACACAGACAAACACAATCAAAACATTTTTAAAAGAAAAAATATCTTTAAAATATGATTAAAAGATTAACATCCTTGCAATATTTTGTTCATTTAACAGTTTCTGATAACTGCAAACCTCTTGCTCTGAATGATTGCATCAGCATCTGTAGAAAACGTCTGTGCTGTAGCAATCTTGAGTATGCTGTTCAGGTGTGCGTCTGTAAGTTGAAAACCTACTTTTGATTTACTGACATTCAATAAAGAAATCTCATGGTCAGCGCTTTGACCCTGAGATCCAGGAGAAACATGAAACGACTGGACACTGCGAGCTGTTGCACCAAAGTTGCTTCAGGTGCTGGTCAGCCATTGGAGAAAACAGAGGCTTTGCTCTGTAGCTCCTGTGCGATTGAGCAAACCTGGCAAAGCAAGCTGTGATGTAGAAGGAAGCAAGACAGAAGGAGAAGGAAGCAGATGACAGCCAGTTGCTCTGGGGCCTGATAGAAGCCTTCCGAGGGCCTGATTCGGCCCCCGAACTCAATGTTTGACACCTCTAAGCTAAAATGACTGAACTGATCAATGTTAAATTAACTAGGTCATTAACTTTTAAAGAGAACTTGTATAAGATGCTTTATAGATGGTACTTGACTCCACAGAAACTGTGTAAGATCTATACTAACATGTCTAACAAATGTTGGAAATGTACTAAACAAGTTGGTTCTTTTTATCATATGTGGTGGATATGTGAGATGGTGAAGGGCAATTGGCAAATGATTCACGAAATACTACAGAAGGTTTTGAAGACACAGATTCAATTCAAACCAGAACTATTTTTATTGGACATATTTCCTGGGGACTATTCCAAAGAAATGAGACATTTGGTGGCACATTTCAACACAGCAGCCCGGATCCTCTTGGCGCAGAGATGGTTAGACACTCAAGACTCTTAAGATTCCTTGGTGTGAACTTATTACTCCTTTTCCCCTGTATTTTATATTACAAAATTGCCTTTACTGGAATTGTCAAACCTAACAGATATCTTAACCAAAAGATTCATAATATAAAATACCAAAATGTTAATGATTTTTCGCTTAGAGATAATAATATGTGACAATTAATGTACTTTCAGAAAGCATTGTAGATGGAGCCTTGTATTCTTTTAAAGTATCTTTAAGCATAAGAACATAAGAGAAGCCCTGTTGGATCAGGCCAATGGCCCCTTCCAACACTCTGTGTCACAGAAGAACATAAGAGAAGCCCTGTTGGATCACGCCAGTGCCCCCTCCAGTCCAACACTCTGTGTCACAGAAGAACATAAGAGAAGCCCTGTTGGATCAGGCCAGTGCCCCCTCCAGTCCAACACTCTGTGTCACAGAAGAACATAAGAGAAGCCCTGTTGGATCAGGCCAGTGGCCCCTCCAGTCCAACACTCTGTCACATAAGAATATAAGAGAAGCCCTGTTGGATCAGGCCAATGGCCCCTCCAGTCCAACACTCTCTGTCACATAAGAACATAAGAGAAGCCCTGTTGGATCAGGCCAATGGCCCCTCCAGTCCAACACTCTGTGTCACATAAGAACATAAGAGAAGGCCTGTTGGATCAGGCCAGTGGCCCCTCCAGTCCAACACTCTGTGTCACATAAGAACATAAGAGAAGCCCGGTTGGATCAGGCCAGTGGCCCCTCCAGTCCAACACTCTGTGTCACATAAGAACATAAGAGAAGCCCTGTTGGATCAGGCCAATAGCCCCTCCAGTCCAACACTCTGTGTCACATAAGAACATAAGAGAAGCCCGGTTGGATCAGGCCAGTGGCCCCTCCACTCCAACACTCTGTGTCACAGAAGAACATAAGAGAAGCCCGGTTGGATCAGGCCAGTGGCCCATCCAGTCCAACACTCTGTGTCACATAAGAACATAAGAGTAGCCATGTTGGATCAGGCCCATGGCCCATCCAGTCCAACATTCTGCGTCACATAAGAACATAAGAGAAGCTCTGCTGCATCAGGCCAATGGCCCATTCAGTCCAACACTCTGTGTCACATAAGAACATAAGAGAAGACATATTGGATCAGGCCAGTGGCCCATCCAGTCCAACATTCTGTGTCACAAAAGAACATAAGAGAAGCCCTGTTGGATCAGGCCAGTGGCCCCTCCAGTCCAACACTCTGTGTCACATAAGAACATAAGAGAAGCCCTGTTGGATCAGGCCAGTGGCCCCTCCAGTCCAACACTCTGTGTCACATAAGAACATAAGAGAAGCCCTGTTGGATCAGGCCAGTGGCCCCTCCAGTCCAACACTCTGTGTCACATAAGAACATAAGAGAAGCCCTGTTGGATCAGGCCAGTGGCCCCTCCAGTCCAACACTCTGTGTCACATAAGAACATAAGAGAAGCCATGTTGGATCAGGCCAGTGGCCCCTCCACTCCAACACTCTGTGTCACAGAAGAACATAAGAGAAGCCCGGTTGGATCAGGCCAGTGGCCCATCCAGTCCAACACTCTGTGTCACATAAGAACATAAGAGTAGCCATGTTGGATCAGGCCCATGGCCCATCCAGTCCAACATTCTGCATCACATAAGAACATAAGAGAAGCTCTGCTGGATCAGGCCAATGGCTCATTCAGTCCAACACTCTGTGTCACATAAGAACATAAGAGAAGACATACTGGATCAGGCCAGTGGCCCATCCAGTCCAACATTCTGTGTCACAAAAGAACATAAGAGAAGCCCTGTTGGATCAGGCCAGTGGCCCCTCCAGTCCAACACTCTGTGTCACATAAGAACATAAGAGAAGCCCAGTTGGATCAGGCCAGTGGCCCATCCAGTCCAACACTCTGTGTCACAAAAGAACATAAGAGAAGCCCTGTTGGATCAGGCCAGTGGCCCCTCCAGTCCAACACTCTGTGTCACATAAGAACATAAGAGAAGCCCTGTTGGATCAGGCCAGTGGCCCCTCCAGTCAAACACTCTGTGTCACATAAGAACATAAGAGAAGCCCTGTTGGATCAGGCCAGTGGCCCCTCCAGTCCAACACTCTGTGTCACATAAGAACATAAGAGAAGCCATGTTGGATCAGGCCAGTGGCCCCTCCAGTCCAACACTCTGTGTCACATAAGAACATAAGAGAAGCCCTGTTGGATCAGGCCAGTGGCCCCTTCAGTCCAACACTCTGTGTCACATAAGAACATAAGAGAAGCCCTGTTGGATCAGGCCAGTGGCCCATTCAGTCCAACACTCTGCGTCACATAAGAACATAATAGAAGCTCTGCTGGATCAGGCCAGTGGCCCCTCCAGTCCAACACTCTGTGTCACATAAGAACATAAGAGAAGCCCGGTTGGATCAGGCCAGTGGCCCCTCCACTCCAACACTCTGTGTCACAGAAGAACATAAGAGAAGCCCGGTTGGATCAGGCCAGTGGCCCATCCAGTCGAACACTCTGTGTCACATAAGAACATAAGAGTAGCCATGTTGGATCAGGCCCATGGCCCATCCAGTCCAACATTCTGCGTCACATAAGAACATAAGAGAAGCTCTGCTGGATCAGGCCAATGGCCCATTCAGTCCAACATTCTGTGTCACAAAAGAACATAAGAGAAGCCCTGTTGGATCAAACCAGTGGCCCCTCCAGTCCAACACTCTGTGTCACATAAGAACATAAGAGAAGCCCAGTTGGATCAGGCCAGTGGCCCATCCAGTCCAACACTCTGTGTCACAAAAGAACATAAGAGAAGCCATGTTGGATCAGGCCAGTGGCCCCTCCAGTCCAACACTCTGTGTCACATAAGAACATAAGAGAAGCCCTGTTGGATCAGGCCAGTGGCCCCTCCAGTCCAACACTCTGTGTCACATAAGAACATAAGAGAAGCCCTGTTGGATCAGGCCAGTGGCCCCTCCAGTCCAACACTCTGTGTCACATAAGAACATAAGAGAAGCCATGTTGGATCAGGCCAGTGGCCCCTCCAGTCCAACACTCTGTGTCACATAAGAACATAAGAGAAGCCATGTTGGATCAGGCCAGTGGCCCCTTCAGTCCAACACTCTGTGTCACATAAGAGAAGCCCTGTTGGATCAGGCCAGTGGCCCCTCCAGTCCAACACTCTGTGTCACATAAGAACATAAGAGAAGCCATGTTGGATCAGGCCAGTGGCCCCTCCAGTCCAACACTCTGTGTCACATAAGAACATAAGAGAAGCCATGTTGGATCAGGCCAGTGGCCCCTTCAGTCCAACACTCTGTGTCACATAAGAACATAAGAGTAGCCATGTTGGATCAGGCCCATGGCCCATCCAGTCCAACATTCTGCGTCACATAAGAACATAAGAGAAGCTCTGCTGGATCAGGCCAATGGCCCATTCAGTCCAACACTCTGTGTCACATAAAACATAAGAGAAGACATATTGGATCAGGCCAGTGGCCCATCCAGTCCAACATTCTGTGTCACAAAAGAACATAAGAGAAGCCCTGTTGGATCAGGCCAGTGGCCCCTCCAGTCCAACACTCTGTGTCACATAAGAACATAAGAGAAGCCCTGTTGGATCAGGCCAGTGGCCCCTCCAGTCCAACACTCTGTGTCACATAAGAACATAAGAGAAGCCCTGTTGGATCAGGCCAGTGGCCCCTCCAGTCCAACACTCTGTGTCACATAAGAACATAAGAGAAGCCCTGTTGGATCAGGCCAGTGGCCCCTCCAGTCCAACACTCTGTGTCACATAAGAACATAAGAGAAGCCATGTTGGATCAGGCCAGTGGCCCCTCCACTCCAACACTCTGTGTCACAGAAGAACATAAGAGAAGCCCGGTTGGATCAGGCCAGTGGCCCATCCAGTCCAACACTCTGTGTCACATAAGAACATAAGAGTAGCCATGTTGGATCAGGCCCATGGCCCATCCAGTCCAACATTCTGCATCACATAAGAACATAAGAGAAGCTCTGCTGGATCAGGCCAATGGCTCATTCAGTCCAACACTCTGTGTCACATAAGAACATAAGAGAAGACATACTGGATCAGGCCAGTGGCCCATCCAGTCCAACATTCTGTGTCACAAAAGAACATAAGAGAAGCCCTGTTGGATCAGGCCAGTGGCCCCTCCAGTCCAACACTCTGTGTCACATAAGAACATAAGAGAAGCCCAGTTGGATCAGGCCAGTGGCCCATCCAGTCCAACACTCTGTGTCACAAAAGAACATAAGAGAAGCCCTGTTGGATCAGGCCAGTGGCCCCTCCAGTCCAACACTCTGTGTCACATAAGAACATAAGAGAAGCCCTGTTGGATCAGGCCAGTGGCCCCTCCAGTCAAACACTCTGTGTCACATAAGAACATAAGAGAAGCCCTGTTGGATCAGGCCAGTGGCCCCTCCAGTCCAACACTCTGTGTCACATAAGAACATAAGAGAAGCCATGTTGGATCAGGCCAGTGGCCCCTCCAGTCCAACACTCTGTGTCACATAAGAACATAAGAGAAGCCCTGTTGGATCAGGCCAGTGGCCCCTTCAGTCCAACACTCTGTGTCACATAAGAACATAAGAGAAGCCCTGTTGGATCAGGCCAGTGGCCCATTCAGTCCAACACTCTGTGTCACATAAGAACATAATAGAAGCTCTGCTGGATCAGGCCAGTGGCCCCTCCAGTCCAACACTCTGTGTCACATAAGAACATAAGAGAAGCCCGGTTGGATCAGGCCAGTGGCCCCTCCACTCCAACACTCTGTGTCACAGAAGAACATAAGAGAAGCCCGGTTGGATCAGGCCAGTCGCCCATCCAGTCGAACACTCTGTGTCACATAAGAACATAAGAGTAGCCATGTTGGATCAGGCCCATGGCCCATCCAGTCCAACATTCTGCGTCACATAAGAACATAAGAGAAGCTCTGCTGGATCAGGCCAATGGCCCATTCAGTCCAACACTCTGTGTCACATAAGAACATAAGAGAAGACATATTGGATCAGGCCAGTGGCCCATCCAGTCCAACATTCTGTGTCACAAAAGAACATAAGAGAAGCCCTGTTGGATCAGACCAGTGGCCCCTCCAGTCCAACACTCTGTGTCACATAAGAACATAAGAGAAGCCCAGTTGGATCAGGCCAGTGGCCCATCCAGTCCAACACTCTGTGTCACAAAAGAACATAAGAGAAGCCATGTTGGATCAGGCCAGTGGCCCCTCCAGTCCAACACTCTGTGTCACATAAGAACATAAGAGAAGCCCTGTTGGATCAGGCCAGTGGCCCCTCCAGTCCAACACTCTGTGTCACATAAGAACATAAGAGAAGCCCTGTTGGATCAGGCCAGTGGCCCCTCCAGTCCAACACTCTGTGTCACATAAGAACATAAGAGAAGCCATGTTGGATCAGGCCAGTGGCCCCTCCAGTCCAACACTCTGTGTCACATAAGAACATAAGAGAAGCCATGTTGGATCAGGCCAGTGGCCCCTTCAGTCCAACACTCTGTGTCACATAAGAGAAGCCCTGTTGGATCAGGCCAGTGGCCCCTCCAGTCCAACACTCTGTGTCACATAAGAACATAAGAGAAGCCATGTTGGATCAGGCCAGTGGCCCCTCCAGTCCAACACTCTGTGTCACATAAGAACATAAGAGAAGCCATGTTGGATCAGGCCAGTGGCCCCTTCAGTCCAACACTCTGTGTCACATAAGAACATAAGAGAAGCCATGTTGGATCAGGCCAGTGGCCCCTCCAGTCCAACACTCTGTGTCACATAAGAACATAAGAGAAGCCCTGTTGGATCAGACCAGTGGCCCCTCCAGTCCAACACTCTGTGTCACATAAGAACATAAGAGAAGCCATGTTGGATCAGGCCAGTGGCCCCTCCAGTCCAACACTCTGTGTCACATAAGAACATAAGAGAAGCCATGTTGGATCAGGCCAGTGGCCCCTTCAGTCCAACACTCTGTGTCACATAAGAGAAGCCCTGTTGGATCAGGCCAGTGGCCCCTCCAGTCCAACACTCTGTGTCACATAAGAACATAAGAGAAGCCATGTTGGATCAGGCCAGTGGCCCCTCCAGTCCAACACTCTGTGTCACATAAGAACATAAGAGAAGCCATGTTGGATCAGGCCAGTGGCCCCTTCAGTCCAACACTCTGTGTCACATAAGAACATAAGAGAAGCCCGGTTGGATCAGGCCAGTGGCCCATTCAGTCCAACACTCTGAGTCACATAAGAACATAATAGAAGCTATGCTGGATCAGGCCAGTGGCCCCTCCAGTCCAACACTCTGTGTCACATAAGAACATAAGAGAAGCCCGGTTGGATCAGGCCAATGGCCCCTCCAGTCCAACACTCTGTGTCACATAAGAACATAAGAGAAGACATATTGGATCAGGCCAGTGGCCCATCCAGTCCAACATTCTGTGTCACAAAAGAACATAAGAGAAGCCCTGTTGGATCAGACCAGTGGCCCCTCCAGTCCAACACTCTGTGTCACATAAGAACATAAGAGAAGCCCAGTTGGATCAGGCCAGTGGCCCATCCAGTCCAACACTCTGTGTCACAAAAGAACATAAGAGAAGCCATGTTGGATCAGGCCAGTGGCCCCTCCAGTCCAACACTCTGTGTCACATAAGAACATAAGAGAAGCCCTGTTGGATCAGGCCAGTGGCCCCTCCAGTCCAACACTCTGTGTCACATAAGAACATAAGAGAAGCCATGTTGGATCAGGCCAGTGGCCCATCCAGTCCAACACTCTGTATCACACAGTGGCCAAAATATACACACACACACTGTGGCTAATAGGCACTGATGGACCTCTGCTCCATATTTTTATCCAATCCCCTCTTGAAGCTGGTTATGCTTGTAGCAGCCGCCACCTCCTGTGGCAGTGAAGTCCATATGTTAATCACCCTTTGGGTGAAGAAGTACTTCCTTTTATCCGTTTTAACCCGACTGCTCAGCAATTTCATTGAATTCCCACGAGTTCTTGCATTGTGAGAAAGGGAGAACAGGACTTCTTTCTCTACTTCCTCCATCCCATGCATAATCTTGTTAACCTCTATCATGTCATCCCGCAGTCGACGTTTCTCCAAGCTAAAGAGCCCCAAGCGTTTTAACCCTTCTTCATAGGGAAAGTGTTCCAACCCTTTAATCATTCAAGTTGCCCTTTTTTGGACTTTTTCCAATGCTATAATATCCTATACAATACTGGATTTATATCCTGCCCTCCACTCTGAATTTCAGAGTCTCAGAGCAGTTCACAATCTCCTTTATCTTCCTCCCCCACAACAGACACCTTGTGAGGTGAGTGGGGATGAGAGAGCTCTCCCAGAAGCTGCCCTTTCAAGGACAACCTCTGCCAGAGCTATGGCTGACCCAAGGCCATGCTAGCAGGTGCATGTGGAGGAGTGGAGAATCAAACCCAGTTCTCCCAGATAAGAGTCTGCACACTTAACCATCACACCAAACACTTTAGAAATAAAGTACACAATTGTATCATCCCGAAAACCATCGCCACGCCCTCCGGTCCGTGGAAAAACTGTCTTCCATAAAACCGGTCCCTGGTGCCAAAAAGGTTGGGGACCGCTGATTTAGACAGATTGCGAGAGGGAGTGTGGGAAGGGGTGAACTAGCTCTCAGCTTGAGGGGCCGCATCTTACATGGCCTGGGTAACGGCGATCACCACTTTGGGGTCTGGAAGGATTTTTCCTCCTAGCCAGGGGTCCTGGAGTTGTTTGTGGATTTCCTGCACTGTGCCGGTGGTTGGATTAGACGACCTTTGAGGAACCTTCCGGCTCCATGTTTCTGTCTGCAGTCGAAAGGACCAAAAAGACCTCCATCGCAGAATCTGGAGAACCAAGTCTGAGAAGACAATACTGACCCGGATGGACTGTTCCAATAGAAGGCATGTTTCATGTATGTTTAGGCGGGGGCTGTGGCTCAGTGACGGATCATCTGCTTTGGCGCGCAGAAGGTCCCAGGTTCAATCCCCGGAATCTCCCGTTAAAAGGACCAGGTAGTTTAGTGGTGCAGAGCGGTAAAGCTGCAGTACTGCAGTCTGAGCTCTCTGCTCATGACCTGAGTTTGATCCTGGCGGAAGCTGAGTCCAGGTAGCCGGCTCCAGGTTGACTCAGCCTTCCATCCTTTTGAGGACGGTGAAATGAGTACCCAGCTTGCCGCGGGGAAAGCGCAGAGGACTGGGGAAGGCAACGGCAAACCACCCCGTCAAAAGTCTGCCATGAAAGCATCGCGAAAGCAACGTCACCCCAGAGTCGGAAACGACTGGTGCTTGCACAGGGGACTACCACCACCTTTTAAGAGCCTCGTGGCACAGAGTGGTAAAGCTGCAGTACTGCACTCGGAGCCCTCTGCTCATGACCTGAGTTCGATCCCAGCGGAAGCTGGTTCAGGTAGCCGGCTCGAGGTTGACTCAGCCTTCCATCCTTCTGAGATCGGCAAAAGGAGTATCCAGCTTGCTGGGGGGGGGGGAGTGTAGATGACTGGGAGAGGCAATGGCAAACCACCCCGTAAAAAGTCTGCAATGAAAACGTTGTGAAAGCAACGTGGCCCCAGAGTCGGAAACGACTGGTGCTTGCACAGGGGACCTTTCCTTTACCTTTTTCTAGTTTAGTGATGTGAAAGACCTTCGTCTGAGACCCTGGAGAGCTGCTGCCCGTCTTAGTAGATGACACTAAATGTCATGGATCCAGGTTCTGACTTAATTTAGGAAGGAGCCATGGTTCAGTGGTGGAAGATATCCTTGCCATGAAGGTCACAGAATCATAGACTTCCCGGCTCAACGTTAGGAAGAACTTCCTGGCCATTAGAGCAGTTCCTCAGTGGAACAGGCTTCCTCCTCGGGAGGTGGTGGGCTCTCCTTCCTTGGAGGTTTTAAAGCAGAGGCTAGATGGCCATCTGACAGCAATGAGGATCCTGTGAATTGAGGGGGAGGGGTTTGTGAGTTTCCTGCATTGTGCAGGGGGTTGGACTAGATGACGCTGGAAGTCCCTTCCAACTCTATGATTCTAAGTGACTGCAGTGAAGAAGATATTGGATTTATGCCCTGCTCTACACTCTGAATCTCAGAGTCTCAAAGTGGTCACAATCTCCTTTACCTTCCGCATACACATAACAGACACCCAGCGAGGTCGGTGGGGCTGAGAGAGCTCTCCCAGAAGCTGCCCTTACAAGGACAGCTCTGCAAGAGCTATGGCTCGCCCAAGGCCATTCCAGCAGCTGCATGTGGAGGAGTGGGGAATCAAACCCGGTTCTCCCAGATAAGAGTCCGTGCACTTAACCACTGCACCAAACTGGCCCTTTCAAGAACAACTCCTATGAGAGCTATGGCTGACCCAAGGCCATTCCAGCAGCTGCAAGTGAGGAGTGGGGAATCAAACCCGGTTCTCCCAGATAAGAGAGCTCTGGCTGACCCAAGGCCATTCCAGCAGGTGCAAGTGGAGGAGTGGGGAATCAAACCCGGTTCTCCCAGATAAGAGAGCTATGGCTGACCCAAGGCCATTCCAGCAGCTGCAAGTGGAGAAGTGGGGAATCAAACCCAGTTCTCCCAGATAAGAGAGCTCTGGCTGACCCAAGGCCATTCCAGCAGCTGCAAGTGGAGAAGTGGGGAATCAAACCCGGTTCTCCCAGATAAGAGTCTGCGCACTTAACCGCGACACCAAACTGGCTCTCCCCGTCCACAAATTTTGTTATACTTTGAGGTTCCCCTGGACGCTCGCTCTTTTCCGCTGTTACATGTATAGCCTACGTTGAATAATTACTATGTGCCATGTACTGTTCTGGTTTTCCTGAGCCTTGTGCTGATTGTAAAACATTTCAAGGCCCGCCAGGTGCTTCACGCAGAGACAGGCTGGGCACAATCCCAGGCCGGTAGTGGAAACAGAAGGCCGATCCAGGCTCAGGTGCTGGGAACGCATTTGGCTGGGCGCAAGAAAGAGCCTGCAGGCTCGTCAGGTTCAATCGCCGTCAAGAACGCATCCAAATGCCTGCGGCTGCCGTCAACCCCCCCCTGAAACTCCTCCCCCCACAGGTCTTTGCCCAGAGAAGGGAGCTTCAGAGGCAGCATCGCCAGAGAGCCAACGTAATCTCCTGCCCCCCATTTCCTCTTCCATCTCCAGGCCCCATTCCACCAGGAAGCCGGAGGCCTCTCTGGGGAAGGCGGCTGAAACGGCCACAGCTGCCCTTCCTAGCAGCCGGCTGCAACCTCCAAACATTTGCGCCATTGTTTAGGGACCGTCCGTCTGTTCTGCCCCGGATTGCATTTCACCTCCTTAATCCTTTTATTGACGGAAAGTTAATTAGAAGGATCTTTTGCACGGCCCTGCGAGGACGAGCACGGCCGTCTTGACTCGGGGAAAGATGTCAAGAGACGAGCCGACAAGCCCACGGGGGGATGCGCGGCCGTGCCACGAAATGGCCGTGTGGGGCGTCTGGCCGCAGGTTACCCTCAAGAGCTGGATTTGACCCACACGGAGCTGGCGAGGGACGGGTGGGAAGTCAGAACCGAGGGCGGCTTCCATCAGCAAAGGTGGCCTCTGGCTTTCCTTGTCTGGTTATAAGGCTATTAAGTCTTTTCCCCGGCTCTAAGCCCCAAACAACGGTGTGTCTGCAGATAAGCTACGCGGTGTTTAAATTCTATTAATGTGATCTGGGAAGATTATTTGCAACGGTTCCGGCTCGGTAAAACAGTCCGGATAGGAAAAGTTGATTTGGCTGGCTCCAAAATTCGCTCCTAAGGCGCCAGTTACGGCTGTCATGTTACACTTCAGCGTTTGGGGCTGGAGATTTCCAAGAATTACAACCGAGCTCCAGACGTCAGAGATCATCAGATCCCCTGGAGAAGACGGGCGCTTTGAAGAACGGATTCATTTGTCGAACTCATTGTGTTATGAGGGCCGGATCTGACATAAATGAGACCTTGTCGGGCTGGGCCATACTGGGCTGGACCGTGTGTGTACCTATTTAAGATTAGGTAGCAGAGATATAAACTTTATAAAGGTCACCGACAAACACAATTCAAGATTAAAATAAATTCAAAACCCTTAAAATAAAACCTACTTAAAACTTTAGCACTTCTTGGTCTTAAAGGTCTTATTGGACTTTTTTTGTATCTCTTCCTGGGGATCCAGGGAACTGGGCAAAGGAAGCTCTGGCTCTTTCCTTCTTTCCCCAGAGCACTGGTGGGGGAGGAGCCTCAGCCAGCAGAAGGAAGAGAGGCTTGGCTCAGTAGCTCTACTGCGCGACTGAGAGCGCCTGGCAAAACAAGTTATTGTTCCACTCCTTCCTCCCCAAAAGAGGAGACTCAGCCAATGGAGAAAATCGCTCCTGTGCGATTGAGCAAGCCTAGCAAAGCAAGCTGTTTTGCAGAAGGAAGCAAGAGAGAGGGTGAAGGAAGCAGATGACAGCCAGTTGCTCGGGGGCCTAATTTGCCCCTGTGCAGCATGTTTGACCCCTGCTCTAGGGCATCGTACCCCCACTGTGGTCCCTTCTTCTCCAAACCTGGTCTCCCTAGGCTACATCCCAAAAACTCCAGTAATTTCCCAACCCAAATTTAGCAAGCCTAGTACCAGGCAAGGTTGCTGGTGAAGCTTTCGGTTTCCTTGAGATGGCCGCCACAAAACAATCCGGGAACGAAATGCCAGACGTGCAAGGGACCGTCTTGGGCCACGCACCGTCCTCTTCTCCTCAAGGGGTTCTAGAAGAACATCGAGGATGACCATGGAAACCACTCAAGAGGTCAACAAGTTCAGCTCAGCGGGTGTGGGCTTCCTTCTCTGGATCACGAAGGGGCTCTACTCAGCAAAGCAACCGGAACTCCACAAGCCCCGTGTCGTTCTTTTTGAAGCCCACCAAATATGAAAACCTACGGGACAACAACATTCTTCACAAGCTCAAGGAGTTCAGGACCAATTTCTCACTAGGCTTGTTCTGGTCTAGGAGGCCCTTTTCCCCCGGGCACTTCTGTTCGATTTTGCGCAAGTTGCCGCAGGGCTTTCCCAGGGCAAGCAAGATCCTGGTTTCTGCTTGCCACATAAGAGGATGCACCTATATCAGCAATTATAGATAGAATCATGGAATCACAGAGCTGGACGGGACCTCCAGGGTCATCTAGTCCAACCCCTTGCACAATGCAGGAAATTTACAAACACCTCCCTTTAAATTCACAGGATCTTCATCGCTATCAGATGGCCATCTAGCCTCTGCTGAAAAACCTCCAAGGAAGGAGAGCCCACCACCTCCCGAGGAAGCCTTGTTTCACTGAGGAACCACTCTAACGGTCAGAAAGTTCTTCCTCATGTTGAGCCCACCACCTCCAAAGGAAGCCTGTTCCACTGAGGAACCGCTCTAACGGTCAGGAAGTTCTTCCTAAAGTTGAGCTGGAAACTCTTTTGATTTAATTTCAACCCGTTGGTTCTGGTCCTACTTTCTGGGGCCACAGAAAACAATTCCACACCATCCTCTATAGCAGGGGTGGGGAATCTTTTTTCTGCCGAGGGTCGTATGGATATTTATAACATCATTCACGGGCCATGAAAAATTATCAGCTTAAGAAACAGTGCTCCGCCAAGGAAGAATGATTCAGGCCAGCAAAATTAATGCAAATAATTGTTTTTTCTATTTGAAGTCATGTGGGGAGAGCCTAATCCGGCGTGCGCACACACACACGGCCCGCCACCCTAGGCAAATGCAAGGCTTTTTTGTAGAAAAAGCCCAGCAGGAACTCAGTAGCATATTAGACCACATCCCCTAATATTAGCATATTAGGTCACACTCATTAGCATATTAGGCCACACCCTCTGGGATAATCAAGTGCAAGCTGAACGGTGACAGTAACTTTTCAAGGCCCTGCAGCAATTCTGGCCGGCCAGCCAGGCCCCAAGGAGGCTGCCCCACAGTACATCTGCGCTCTGTGATCCCTGCCTGGCCCTGGGGAGGCTGCTGCACAGCACAGCTGGGCCCTATGATCCTCGCTGACCAGCCAGGCCCCAGGGAGGCTGCCACATGGCTCAGTTTGGCCCAGCAATCCCCGAGGGCCACACCAAGTGACCTTGAGGGCCGCATACGGCCCTCGGGATGGAAGTTCCCCACCCCTGCTCTATAGGACTGCCCTTCAAGGACTTGAAGATGGTGATCCTATCACCTCTCAGCCGCCTCCTCTCCAGGCTAAACATGCCCAGATCCTTCAACCTTTCCTCATAGGACTTGGTCTCCAGACCCCTCATCCTCTATATGACAGCCCTTCAAGGACTTGAAGATGGTGATCCTATCACCTCTCAGCCGCCTCCTCTCCAGGCTAAACATGCCCAGATCCTTCAACCTTTCCTCATAGGACTTGGTCTCCAGACCCCTCATCCTCTATAGGACAGCCCTTCAAGGACTTGAAGATGGTGATCCTATCACCTCTCAGCCGCCTCCTCTCCAGGCTAAACATGCCCAGATCCTTCAACCTTTCCTCATAGGACTTGGTCTCCAGACCCCTCATCCTCTATATGACAGCCCTTCAAGGACTTGAAGATGGTGATCCTATCACCTCTCAGCTGCCTCCTTTCCAGGCTAAACATCCCCAGCTCCTTCAACCTTTCCTTATAGGACTTGGTCTCCAGACCCCTCCCCATCTTCATCGCCCTGCTCTGGACCCGTTCCAGCTTGTCTCTATCCTTCTTAAAATGTGGTGCCCAAAACTGAACACAAGACTCCCGGTGAGGTCTTACCAGAGCAGAGCAAAGCGATACCATCACTTCACATGATCTGGACACTAGACTTCTGTTTCCTTTCTGCAGGGTGGCACCGTAAGTGATGCGCAGACAAGCAAAATGGTCGTAGTGGGGCCCTGCAAGCGCACAGACAAGAACCAGGGGAAATCCCGCCTCCCTTTCCTCTTCTGTCAGCAGAAATCCCACAGCCGCAAGAGACGCCGCAGCCTCCCCCTCCCCCCTTCTGCCTGCAAAGTGCCTCAGGCAGTAGAAAATGCTAAGGGCGAATCACGCCCTACGTGCGACAACCAATTATGGGGTGACCTAGCTCACAGTTTTTTAGCCTCTGGCTCACACATTTTCGCCTCAGCTCAGGAAGTATGGCTCCAGAGCAAGCCAATGTATGGAGTAGCCAATTCACTTGCTCACAGCTGGAAGGCCAGTAGCGCACAACGCAGAATTTTTGCTCAGCTTAGAGCAGGGGTGTCGAACTCATTTCTTATGAGGGCCAAATCTGTCACAAATGAGGCCTTCTCAGGCCGAGCCATGTCAGGCCAGGCCGGGTGTTTACCTATTTAAGAAGCAGAGATTTAAACTTTATAAAACACTCAGACAAACACAATTAAAGATTTTTTTTTTCTAACAAACCCTTAAAATAAAACATCCTTAAACATTAGCACTCGTTGGTCTTAAAGGTGATTTCTTCGTATTTCTCCCATGGGATCCAGGGAAGTGGGCAAAGGAAACTCTGGCTCTTTCCTTCTTTCCCCAGGGGACCTGGAGGGGGAGGAGCCAATAGAAGGCTTGGCTCAGTAGCTCTGCTGTGCGATTGAGAGAACCTGGCAAAGCAAGCTCTGCTTCCCCCCCCCCCTTCCTTCCCAAGACAGGAGCCTCAGCCTATGGAGAAAATAGAGACTTTGCTCTCTAGCTCCTATGCGATTAAGCAAGCCGCGCATAGCAAGCTGTTATGCAGAAGGAAGCAAGCGAGAGGGAGAAGGAAGCAGATGACAGCCAGTTGTTTGGGGGCCTGATAGGAGCTCTCCAGGGGCCTGATTCGGCCCCTGGGCCGCATGTTTGACACCCCTGGCTTGGAGGGAATTGGTGGGGACCCCACTGGCAAGGCCCTTTTCCATGCCTCCTTCCCACTTCTCTGTTTATAAAGGTTGGGAAATGGTTGTTTAGGGGTTGTTTTCCAAATTTGTTTGCCGTTAATTGCCAGCAATGTGGGTGTCATTAATTATAGGTTATTTATGCCTTGTTTTAAAAGGGGAAATATAGCTAAATACGCACGAGCGATGAAGCTCAGATGCTGACATGGAGGGCATACTAAAGAGTTAGGTGGCTCAGATGAAGGAGTCCAGATTTCAAGCCCTTATTTGAAAGAACCCTCTTGTCCAGCATCCCGTCTCGCACGGTGCCCAGCCAGTTCCTCTGGAGGGGCAACAACAGGGCAGAGAGGCTGAGGCCTTCCCCTGAGAAGAGCATCAGAAGAGCCCTGCTGGGTCAGACCAAGGAGGGTCCATCTAGTCCAGCCTCCTGTCTCACACAATGGCCAGCCAGTTCCTCTGGAGGGCCAACAGCAGGGCAGAGAGGCCGAGGCCTTCCCCTGAGAAGAACTTCAGAAGAGCCCTGCTGGATCAGACCAGGGAAGGTCCATCTAGTCCAGCCTCCTGTCTCACACAGTGGCCAGCCAGTTCCTCTGGAGGGCCAACAACAGGGCAGAGAGGCCGAGGCCTTCCCCTGAGAAGAACATCAGAAGAGCCCTGCTGGGTCAGACCAAGGAGGGTCCATCTAGTCCAGCCTCCTGTCTCACACAATGGCCAGCCAGTTCCTCTGGAGGGCCAACAACAGGGCAGAGAGGCCGAGGCCTTCCCCTGAGAAGAACATCAGAAGAGCCCTGCTGGATCAGACCAGGGAAGGTCCATCTAGTCCAGCCTCCTGTCTCACACAGTGGCCAGCCAGTTCCTCTGGAGGGCCAACAACAGGGCAGAGAGGCCGAGGCCTTCCCCTCAGAAGAACTTCAGAAGAGCCCTGCTGGGTCAGAACCCTCTTGTCCAGCATCCCGTCTCGCACGGTGCCCAGTCAGTTCCTCTGGAGGGGCAACAACAGGGCAGAGAGGCCAGTGCCTTCCCTTGAGAAGAGCATCAGAAGAGCCCTGCTGGATCAGATCACGGAGGGTCCACCTAGTGGCCTCACACAGTGGCCAGGCAGTTCCTCTGGACGGCTAAGAATTTTTTCCAGAATTACCTAAAGCAAGGGTCCCCAATCTGATGGTGGGCATTATGTCACTGCTGACACCTTTCCTTGAGCCTGCCAGGTGTTTTTAGAAACCAGGCAGAGCCAGTTAAGCACTTTTGCCCAGCAAGACTGCTTACTGGCCACTGGAGATTTGATTGGCTGAATCAGTTATTTAAAAGGATGCTTTGGCAGCAGCTGCCACCAGAAGACCAAGATTTTCGCTGGGTGACCAAAGGCAAGCTGCTGCAGCCATTTTGGTGGCGGGCTCTTGCCTTGCGCGGCAGCCATTTTCTTTTTGGTTCCACCTCATATGGCAGCCATTTTGTGGCTGGCTCTGTCTTGTGCGGCAGCCATTTTGGTGGTGGGTTCTTGCCTTGTGCGGCACCCATTTTCTTTTTGGTTCCACCTCATATGGCAGCCATTTTGTGGCTGGCTCTGCCTTTGGGGCAGCCATTTTGATGGTGGGCTCTTGCCTTGTGCGGCAGCCATTTTCTTTTTGGTTCCACCTCATATGGCAGCCATTTTGTGGCTGGCTCTGCCTTCTGCGGCAGCCATTTTGTGGTTGCACCCACCATGCTGTGTCAGAATTCCAAAGGTGCCCACCAGCTCAAAAAGAATCTTTTTAAAAAATAAGACTTTATTAAACATTGTAAAGCAAAACAACAGTATAAACCATTACAAACAATGTATAAGGCAGGAAAATAGAAAAAAAATAAGATAAACTAAAGCATCTTTAAACATTCTTTTTCCCCTCCCTGGTCAGTGCTGGGATGGGTCGTCTCTGAGGAATTTCATGCGTACTGCTCTGAGATCCACCGTGGAACAAACACGGGAAATTAAAACACAAATAAATACAACAAGCTTGCTGGAGAGTGTTTTCATCTTGGCCCATGGATGCAAGAAGCTGAAACCACACACAGGCAGCTAAGACATATGAAAACAATCTCCCTTCCCTTCCTCTCCCCACAACAGACACCCTCTGTGAGACAGGTGGGGCTGAGAGAGCTCTGAGAGGACTGTGATTGAGCCAAGGTCACGCAGGTGGAGGAGCCGGGAATCGAACTCAGTTCAATTCAGTTCCTTAGGGGGCAGTAGAAGACGGCTTTATTTAGGATTGATTAATCCAATGGAAGTCCTAAACTGTGATTTCAATTTTTTTTTCTTTTTTGGTATTTTATCTTATGTATTTTATCTATACTGTAAGTTGCCTTTGAACGAAGCTTTCGCGTGCTCCAATATATTGCCTTGTGTACCAGAAAGTAGAAAGGCGGCTAACTATTTTTTAAAAGAAATAAATACACTGGGCTTTGCAAATTTCGCTCTTTTTATTCCAATGGAGACAGAGCACTGAAATAGCCCAGGGAGATTTTCCAGGGACTCTAGAATGTAGAACAAACAGAACTCAAATGTATTCTGCAAGAAATATATTCTTTGCACCCAACGCAGTGGGGCAGGAAAGTTTCCACAGGGTATGTAATATTTCCACTGAGCCATTTCCCCATTTCTTGAAATGCATCGGCATAACATTAATTAGCAACATAACGAACGGATCCCTTTCTCACAATACAAGAACTCGTGGGCATTCGATGAAATTGCTGAGCAGACAGGTTAAAACGGATAAAAGGAGGTATTTCTTCACCCAAAGGGTGATTAACATGTGGAATTCACTGCCACAGGAGGTGGTGGCGGCCACAAGCATGGCCACCTTCAAGAGGGGTTTAGATAAAAATATGGAGCAGAGGTCCATCAGTGGCTAAAAAATTTTTGGCCACTGTGTGACACAGAGTGTTGGACTAGATGGGCCATTGGCCTGATCCAACATGGCTTCTCTTATGTTCTTAAACCCAGCCAAACTCGGTGGGTGAAAAGCTGCGTGTGACTTCCGGGGCCCAATCCCTGCAACGAAACATGCCTTGCTCACACAGACACACTTCAGCTACATTAAGGGCACGTTGCTGAGCCCTTGATTCCCCCTAGTCTAATATTTTAGTCCCAAACAGCTGACTGCCGCAAACAACTCTGAGATATTTATATAACCCACAAAATTAAGACGTTTCCTGTTTACTGAATGTCAAATAAACGTGCTTTAAAAAGAAAAAAAAGGAAGTGGGTTTAAGACACGGGAACATTCGACAGTTCAGGGTTTCCCAGAAAACCCCGATCACCGGTTGCACCAGGGGTGGGGAACGTCAGGCCCGAGGGCCGTTTACGGCCCTCAAGATAACTTGGTCTGGCCCTCGGGGAATGCTGGGCCGAGCCCCCCCACTCTCTTGTGGGCATTCTGAAGGACTGCTGCTGGGGTATGTGGGTGCCTTTAAAGGTCTGCTGGGAGCAGCTGAAGGGAGGGAGGGAGGGGTGGGGGTTGGGAGCCAGCTACCATCAGTTCAATATGCATGTGATTATCCCAGAGGGTGTGGCCTAATATGCTAATGAATGTGTGATCTAATATGCTAATATTAGGAGATGTGGTCTAATATGCCTGGACGCAGGCATTAGCTACGGCAGGTCGGTGTGTGTGTTATGAATTAGGCTCTCCCCACATGACTTCAAATAGAAAAACAGTTATTTGCATTAATTTTGCCAGCCTGAATCGTTCTCCCTCAGTGGAGAACTGTTTTTTAAGTTGATAATTTTGTATGGCCCACAAATGATGTTATAAATATCCTAATGGCCCTTGGCAGAAAAATGATGTTATAAATATCCAAACGGCCCTTGGCAGAAAAAAGGTTCCCCAACCCTATGTTACACCAAAGCAAGGAGCTCTTCATGCCCTCTTAATTACATTCTTATTTATTAATTTAGATATCTATACCCCACTTTTTCCCCCACAACAACTGTCCTGTGAAAAAGGTTAGGCTGAGAGAGATCAATCAGACCCATGGTCACTCAGTGAGCTTCCAAAACAGAGGGGCTGTGGCTCAGTGCAAAAGCATGTACTTCAAATGCAGAAGGTTCAATCCCCGGTGTCTCCAGTTAAAAGGATTAGGCATGATGTGAAAAATCTCTACCTACAGAGCGCCATGGAGAGTTGCCCAGTGGAAGAACTCCTTTTTTGCATCCAAAAGTTCCAAAATTCAATCCTTGGTATCTCCAAGAGAGGCAGTTTGGTGTAGTGGTTAAGTGGGAGGAATCTTATCTGGGAGAACCAGGTTTGATTCCCCACTCCTCCACTTGCAGCTGCTGGACTGACCTTGGGTCAGCCATAGCTCTCTTACCTGGGAGAACCGGGTTTGATTCCCCACTCCTCCACTTGCAGCTGCTGGAATGGCCTTGGGACAGCCAGAGGTCTGGGAGAACTGGGTTTGATTCCCAACTCCTCCACTTGCAGCTGCTGGAATGGCCTTGGGTCAGCCAGAGCTCTCTTATCTGGGAGAACCGGGTTTGATTCCCCACTCCTCCACTTACAGCTGCTGGAATGGCCTTGGGTCAGCCAGAGCTCTCTTATCTGGGAGAACCGGGTTTGATTCCCCACTGCTCCACTTGCAGCTGCTGGAATGGCCTGGGGTCAGCCATAGCTCTCTTATCTGGGAGAACGGGGTTCTATTCCCCACTCCTCCACTTGCACCTGCTGGAATGGCCTTTGGTCAGCCAGAGCTCTCTTATCTGGGAGAACCGGGTTTGATGCCCCACTCCTCCACTTGCACTTGCTGGAATGGCCTTGGGTCAGCCAGAGCTCTCTTATCTGGGAGAACCGGGTTTGATTCCCCGCTCCTCCACTTACAGCTGCTGGAATGGCCTTGGGTCAGCCAGAGCTCTCTTATCTGGGAGAACCGGGTTGGATTCCCCACTCCTCCACTTGCAGCTGCTGGAATGGCCCTGGGTCAGCCATAGCTATTGCAGATGTCCTTGAAAGGGCTTCTGTCAGAGCTCTCTCAGCCCCGCCCACCTCGCAAGGTGTCTGTTGTGGTTGAGGAAGGTGAAGGAGATTGTGAGCCACTCTGAGACGCTGAGATTCGGAGTGGAGGGTGGGATATGAATCAAATATCATCTTCTTCTTCTTCTCCACCTGCAGCTGCTGGAATGGCCTTGCTTTTTAACAAGAGCAGCGCAAAAAGCACAGATGCCACCAGCTCATTTTGCGAAAGGCACATTAATCTGCCGAGTGCAGAAACAGGGAGCGTGTGTGTTTTGCTCACAGCCTTCTGGAGGTCGACGGTATCTCAAACACAGGGGCAGCGGCGGGGGGGGGGGGGAGGGAGTGGGGCTTGCAAGATACAGAAGAAAAAGGAGCCGGAGGAAAACGGAGGAAAGTGGGTCAGCTACTTAAGTGCAAAGCACGTGAGCGCTACAAATTGGCCATTAAGGAATCTCGCATGTAAGAAATGAAAAGACTTTGCAGCTGACAATCTCCGGAACAGACTCCTCAGTTCACGCGGTTCAAGAGGATGTTGGAGGGATTCAGCAGCTAGTTGGTGAAGTGTGCGGGCTCTTATCTGGGAGAACTGGGCCAGGTTCCCCACTCCTCCCCTTGCAGCTGCTGGAATGGCCTTGGGTGAGCCGTAGCTCTCGCAGAGTTGTCCTTGAAATGGCAGCTGCTGGGAAAGCTCTCTCAACCCCACCCGCCTCACAGGGTGTCTGTTGTGGGGGAGGAAGATAAAGGAGATTGTGAGCCGCTCTGAGATTCAGAGTGAAGAGCAGGGTATAAATCCTGTATCATCGTCTTCAGCACCCCTCCCACCTTCTGACTGAGATCTGCAATTGTAAGGGCAGCGGTGGCCAAACTGCGGCTCCTTCAAACGTACTGTACGGCTCGTGAAGGTCCTGCCATCAGCCGGCTTAGTGAAGGCAATTCTTTCTTTAAATTTCTCTCTTTAACTGTACTGCGCCCTGAGCCTCCATGGGGGAATGGGCGGAATATAAATAAACTAATCATCATCATCATTTCTTCAAGCAAAGCCAGTCAGGGGCTTGGAGAATACATTTCAAGTTAAAGTTGCCTTCTTTCCACATCCCTCCTCCCCATCTATTTGACTTACTTCCTTCCTTCCTTCCTTCCTTCCTTCCTTCCTTCCTTCCTTCCGGGCTTGGAGAATACATTTCAAGTTAAAGTTGCCTTCTTTCCACCTCCCTCCTCCCCATCTATTTGCCTGCCTTCCTTCCTTCCTTCCTTCCTTCCTTCCTTCCTTCCTTCCTTCCTTCCTTCCTTCCTTCCTTCCTTCCTTCCTTCCTTCC
Organism: Heteronotia binoei; assembly: GCF_032191835.1. Classification (NCBI taxonomy): domain Eukaryota; kingdom Metazoa; phylum Chordata; class Lepidosauria; order Squamata; family Gekkonidae; genus Heteronotia; species Heteronotia binoei. The sequence continues at coordinate 194,009,014 of NC_083225.1, forward strand.
TCAGGGGCTTGGAGAATACATTTCAAGTTAAAGTTGCCTTCTTTCCACCTCCCTCCTCCCCATCTATTTGCCTTCCTTCCTTCCTTCCTTCCTTCCTTCCTTCCTTCCTTCCTTCCTTCCTTCCTTCCTTCCTTCCTTCCTTCCTTCCCTCCTTCCTTCCTTCCTTCCTCAGGGGCTTGGAGAATACATTTCAAGTTAAAGTTGCCTTCTTTCCACCTCCCTCCTCCCCATCTATTTGCCTTCCTTCCTTCCTTCCTTCCTTCCTTCCTTCCTTCCTTCCTTCCTTCCTTCCTTCCTTCCTTCCTGTCGTGCAGCTCTCAAACATCTGACATTTATTCTATGTGGCCACCCCGGCTCAGGGTTTCTCATGTTCATCCTTCAGTCGCGAAAGAGTTAACCTGTTTACGCAGGCCTGCTACTGGGAGTTATTTAGCTTAGGGGCTAGTTAGTTTTACACACCAAGTTTCCAGCCAGAGAGAAGGTGATTATATTCCTAATGAAGTAGCTTGCAGAATGTCTATGGGCTGACGAGCTTTAGGAAAGGAAAGATCCCTTGTGCAAGCTTGTGACCAGCTTTACTGAGCTGCTATTTACTTTTTGTTGCGGTAGACAGGGCAAGGGGGTTGGGGGCCTTGAGAAAATTTCATTGTCCTCTGCTCTTCTCACACAGGACGTCCAGCTTCCAAACAATCAACATGGAACTTAGAAATAATTAGACAGGGTGCTTGTTAGTTTCATCCCACACGTACCCGTTTCCCCCCTTTTATGTAGGAAATTATTTTTTTCCTTTTTTACTGCCTGCCTTACTCTGCTTACAACACATTCGAAGAAAAAGGAAGAAGGAAGGAAAAGGAGGAGGAGGAGAAACAGGATTTGTATCTTGCCCTCCACTATGAATTTCAGAGTCTCAGAGTGGTCACAATCTCCTTCCCCCACAACAGACACCATGTGAGATGGATGGGGCTGAGAGAGCTCTCCCAGAAGCTGCCCTTTCAAGGACAACTCTGCGAGAGCTATGGCTGACCCAAGCCCATTCCAGCAGATGAAAGTGGAGGAGGGAAATCAAACCCAGATAAGACCCCATAATCCAAAATCTTGTTGGTCTCTAAGCTGCCCCTGGACTCAAATCTACCCCAAAACCTTGTTGGTGTTTAGGTGAACCTAAGAGAAGCCATGCTGGATCAGCCCAGTGGCCCATCCAGTCCAACACTCTGTGTCACATAAGAACATAAGAGAAGCCCTTTTGGATCAGGCCAATGGCCCATCCAGTCCAACACTTTGTGTCACATAAGAACATAAGAGAAGCCCTGTTGGATCAGGCCAGTGGCCCCTCCAGTCCAACACTCTGTGTCACATAAGAACATAAGAGAAGCCCTGTTGGATCAGGCCAATGGCCCCTCCAGTCCAACACTCTGTGTCACATAAGAACATAAGAGAAGCCCTGTTGGATCAGGCCAGTGGCCCCTCCAGTCCAACACTCTGTGTCACATAAGAACATAAGAGAAGCCCTGTTGGATCAGGCCAGTGGCCCCTCCAGTCCAACACTCTGTGTCACATAAGAACATAAGAGAAGCCCTTTTGGATCAGGCCAGTGGCCCCTCCAGTCCAACACTCTGTGTCACATAAGAACATAAGAGAAGCCTTGTTGGATCAGACCAGTGGTCCATCCAGTCCAACACCCTGTGTCACACAGTAGCCAAAACCAAGGCGTCATCAGGAGGTCCACCAGCAAGGCCAGAACTCCAGAAGCCCTCCCACTGTTGCCCCGCCCCAAGCACCGAGAATACAGAGCATCCCTGCCCCAGACATAAGAGAAGCCATATTGATCAGGCCAATGGCTCATCCAGTCCAACACTCTGTGTCACGCAGTGGCCAACACACAGGGGCCATCAGGAGTTCCACCAGTGAGATCCTGACCTTGGATCTACCCAAAACTTTGTTGGTCTCTAAGGTGCTCGTGGCCTCACATCTATTTGCTCTACTGCAGACCAACATGGCTCCCCTCTGAAATGTTTTTCAGGCACTGTGAGAGGTCTGTGCGACCGTTCTCTTCCTGTCTCCAGTGTGCTGTTCCACAAATCTGCTTCGTCCTGCTCTTTTAGAGCGCACTCCTGAGCTTGCTGTACACTCCGAGCCGTGGGAGGACCTTCTGAAAGCTGACAGATAAGGCGACCGTCCTGTTTCTGACATCTGAACAGAGCACGGTGCCCAGAAGGCAGGAAAGGAAGGTCAGTGTAGCCTGCATGGGGGCCACTATAACCTAGCCGTTCTCCCCAGTTTCAAGTTCAGAAGCGTCGCAGATAAAGGGCAGGATCTGCCGCGGATGAATCAGAGCGGTCTGCAGAGGGCTTGCTCAATTTCACACACACACACACACACAGCACACCAAAGGAAAAAAAAGAAGCTGTGTTCTAGCCCCAGCTGGCATTTTCTCTAATGTTCAAAACGCTGAGAGAGTGCCCTCCAGGAGCACAGAGAATCCCACCACAAGGACTGCGTGTAACACGACCAAAAAAGAGAGAGGGGGGAGATGAAATTTCAAAAGATGGATGCCGTGCCTCCAGGTGTGAAAAGCCGCGAAAAGCAGCAGCCCGCACAATTCGCCCAGAAGTGATTCCTCGCGAGCGACGCTGAAATGAACAGCAGAACTCTTTGGGAATAATAGCTGGTTCGTTCGTTCAGTATCCCCTCTCAACCTTAGCAGACCACACCCCGGCTGCACACAGTAGAAGCCCTTTGTCCTCAAGGTGCCCGTCTTCTCTTTTCCCACTTCTCTCTCGACTCTTCACCCAAGCTGTTTGGGCATAAAGCTTATTTGCAATAGAAATACCCAGTGTGATGGAAGCGCTCTGGGGAATTCCTGTTTTGCGATGTTTGAGTTGTTCCTAATTGAGAGGTATTTGCACAACTGTCGTTTCTGGATCCTTTCCACATTAAAACAAAAACACTGAAGAAAAATGTCCCGATTCAGTTGTAGTAGGATGACAAGCAGGTTTTATTTTTGGTAGCCGGAATTCCTTTGCATGTTAGGCCACACACCCCTGATGTAGCCAATACGCCAAGATTTTACAGGGCTCTTAGTACAGGGCCTACGGTAAGCTCTTAGAGCAGGGGTAGCCAAACTGTGACTCTTTCACACCCATTGCCCCATTGACTGGCTTGGAGAAAGCATTTGTCTCTTTAAATCACTTCTCCAAGACAAGGCAGCTGGCAGCTTGGAAAATGCATTTAAAGTTCAAGTTTCTTTCTTTTCACCTCTCCCTCACTACCCCATCTATTTGCCTTCCTTCCTTCCTTCCTTCCTTCCTTCCTTCCTTCCTTCCTTCCTTCCTTCCTTCCTTCCTTCCTTCCTTCCTTCCTTCCTTCCTTCCTTCGGCTACTCCTGTCTTAGAGGATATCAGGGGTGCGTGGCTTAATGTGCAAAGGAGCTCCTGCTCCCAAAAAAGGCCCTGCAACAAGGCAAACAAAGCTGAGCCGTTTTGTGCTAAACGTGATCCACACACCTTCACTTGCATGATTTAGGCTTCGGGCACCAGATATGAATCTTGACCAATTTAATACAGGAAAGGAAAAGACTTTGGTGGCTTTGTAAAAGATACCCGCTCCCATGCATGGGGTGGGGTGGGGTGGGGAGAAGGCAGCATCCTTCAGTTTTCAGGGGGTCCATTTTCCAAACATCTGCTCTGGTTCGGCACATCTACGAAGACTGCGAAATGTGTTATTCTTTTTTTACGTCTCTGGAGTTCTTCTGATAAGCCAAACAGGAAGTTGTGCTCCGGGAAAGCCCTTTCCGAGAACTCCAAGTGGGGAAAGCCAGCCCATCTCCTGAGCCAAGAACTTCAAGCTTACTTGGACCCTGAAGCCCTGATTCTGAAAAGTTCTGCTCCACCCAGAGTGGCAGCCTTCCTTCCGCCACGCTCACCGTTTCCTGCCTGCCGTCTAACAGCCCCCCCCCCCCCCGCCACGGTGCTCAGGTGACAAGCAACTCCAAAGTGGTCCTCTGAGATGCAGGCCCAGATATATGCAACTGCAGAGAGCCCTGTGGCTTCCAAAAGTGGACTAAAAGCAAGGCCTTTTTTGGTAGGGGGGGAAACCCACCCAGCAGGAACTCATCTGCATATTAGGCCACACCCCCTAATGCGACCATAGTTTCACACAGGGGATTTTTGAAGAAAATGTCCAGCAGAAACTCGTTTGCATGTCAGGCCACACCCCCTGACATCACCATTGTTTCACACAGGGGGTTTTGTAGGGGGAAAGCCCCGGCCATGAACTCATTTGCATATTAGGCCACACCCCCTAATGTAACCATTTTTTCACACAGGGCTTTTTTGTAGAAAAGGCCCAGTAGGGACTCATTAGTCATATTAGGCCACACCCCCTGACGTGACCATCGTTTCTGTGGAGAAACGCCATCTGAGAGTGTTGGTGCTTCATCCAAAAAGGCAGGGATCAGTAAATCCATTCAGCCGGCTTTGTAGCCTTCCCCTCACTCCCCCCCTCCCTTCCAGAGCCAAATCAACAACGCTAGGGGAAAGTCTCCTAGAGAGGCAGGAAGGGCTGTTGTTCTTGCCATGTGTTAGGCAGGAAGAGAGGCCAGATTTGAACGGGGGCTCGAGCGAGCATGTGGTGAGCAATGGAGGCTCCTGCCTGTGGGGGAGGCCTGCTCAGGAAAATGAGGCCTCCAGGCAGGCAGACTAAGTAAGTACTTCACAAGACAGGGCAAGTTTAGATCAGGGCCAGCCGGATGCGTTTATAATCAACTTTTCTTTGTTATGCTGTTTGCTGTGCTGGGCTTTGCTGTGCTGGGCTGTGCTGTGCTGGGCTGTGCTGTGCTAATTTTGTAGATGCAACTGTTTTTGTTGTGTTTTTCTTTTCCTATATTTTTCTCTTTTAAATAAATGTTTTTTTCTGTTTTAAATGCTGGCAGTTCATCTCTGTACCACATAGATCCCCGACCGCTTAGACCACGCTGTTTTATAAAGGGGGCCCCGGGGAAGGGGGAAGGCATGCAGTTGGATAAGGTGCCAATCCTCCAGGGGTGCCCCAAAGAAGTGCTGAGGTCTCTGTGAAACCCAAGTGCAGGGTGGCAGAGGACCTGGAGGCCTAGCCTCACAGCTGGAGAGGGGGATTGGGAGTCCTGTTCCTCTCAATCTGAACCCCGGGACTGAGCAGGTGGTGGCAGCGCGCCCAAGGGGCAGGAGGAGACATAGCTCCCTCCAGGAGTTGGCGACTCCATAGGGAGCTGACGGGACCGGGCCTGAAGGCAGAATCGGGCCGGTTCCGTCACACTTGGCGGCAGCGGTGGGATGAGAACAAACAGAGAACTTGATTGGCCAGGCATTTTTGGTTTTTGATGCGTGCAAGCACCCAGAGGAAGCAACAGCGGTTTTGTTTTCTTTTCGGGTCAACTGGAGTAGGGAAAGTTTAGCTAGTTAGGATGGAGCGTGCTAAGATGCTGGAAATCCTGAAGATGACAAAGCCACAGCTCCAGGAAGAGTGTGCAAGGCACAAGCTGGAGTGTGACAACATGACTGTAGTAGATATGAAAGACCTCCTTTTGGAGTATCATCAGCATGCAGGGGCACTTGCAAAAGTGTTTCCCACCCAGTCAGAAGAACTCTTGCGGCTACGGTTGGAACTGCCAAGAATCCGTACCAAGGCGTACCAAGAGCGCAGACAGGAGGAACGAGAGAGAGAGGAACGACAAGCAGAGAGGGATGCAGTCCGCAGACAGGAGGAACGAGAGAGGGAGGAAAGACAAAGAGAGAGAGAGCTGAGACGAGCTGAGATCCGCAGACAGGAAGAAAGAGAGAAAGCTGAAATCTACAGACGGGAGCAGGAAGAGCAACGTCGCCATGAGCTTGAGGTGCTACGTCTGGAAGCTGAACTAAGCAAAGAGATCCAAGTCACCCCCAAGGACTTTGCAGTGTACCAAGAGGGAGAAGACCCCTCCATGTACCTCTCCAACTTTGAGAGGGCAGCCAAACAGTGGGGGATTGCAGAGGAGGACTATATGTCTTACCTCTGTAGCAACCTGACTGGAGAGCTTTCAGCCATCTATTACAGCATGCCTATGGAAGAGGGGGGGATAACTTTTGCGGCCTATAAAGCCACTGTATTTAAAAGGTTTAAACTGGGGCCAGACCACTCCCGAAAGCAGTTCAGGGGTTTGGCTCCACAAGAAGGTAAATCCTATTCTGAATGTGGGGTAATGAAGGAACAAACAGTTCCAGTGTTATTGGGCCGGGATTTGGTGGTTGGCCAGTACCCTATCAAGGCTGTACCCCGCAGCCAAACCCCCAGGGGAAGGTGGGAGGAGGAAGGCAACTTTAAGGAAGCCACCTCACCACCAACCAGGGAGGGGGAAACAGCCCAGGTTACTGAGGACGAAGAGAGGGCAGTCACCAAGGAGGGGGAGGGCCAGCCTGTCTCAAGCCCTGGAGTAGGGTGTTCCCAAGGGGAAGAGGGGTGTAGCTTTCCCCAAGTGCAGCAAGAGGCTGTGGATGTTCCTAGCGAGGAAGGGAACCTGTCTAGCGTAAAGGATGTGCATCCTGAAGAGACCGAGGTGGAGAGTGGAGATTTCACAGGAGGTTCTGAGAGCAGCAAGGCTAATGTGGGCTCAGAGGAGCACATAGCTGAAGGCTTGGGGGAACGGGAGCGGTTCCAGAAGGGGGTCCGGAGTGGCCTTAGGTTGGAACCGGTTCACCAAGTAGCTGTGGATCAGGAAGTGGGATCGTCCGAGACGCTCTCAAAACAGGTCGTCTTGAAGCAGGGCAGACAGGAATCCTGGGAAGCTGTGGGACCTTCCAGGCAAGAGGGGGGTCAGCTGGGTAGTGCTGAAAAACCAACCGAGGGGACTGAGAACCCAAGCCAAACCCTCAGGGGAAGGTGGGGGGAGGAAGGCAACGTTAGGGAAGCCACCTCACCACCAACCAGGGAGGGGGAGGACCAGTCTGTCTCAAACCCTGCAGGAGGGTGTGCCCAATGGGAAGAGGGGTGCCAATTTCCGCAAGGGCAGCAGGATGCTGTGGGGCCTTCCAGACAGGAAGAAGCTCAGTTGGTTGACACTGAAAAACCAACTGAGGGGGCGGAGAGCCCAGATCAAACTTTGGCTGAGTGTTCTGGAAACAGTGGGACTAGGGGTGGCTTGAAGGAACAGATGATAGGAAGTCTGGGGCAGCCAGAAATGTTCCTGTCTGAGGTTCAAAGTGACCCGAGGCTGGAAACACTGTGCAATGTGGCAAGGGACCAGGAAGTGGAGTTCTCAGAAGCTGAGACAGGGGCTAGGGTGATGGAGGTCCTGCCACTTCATACTGGGGAACGGAAAGTGGAATGGGTGGGACCCCATGTGATTGTGGATGACCTGGGCGATGCTACTTATGTGGTGGCTACGGAGAAGACGGGAAAGGCAGTTAAAGTGGTGCAGGTGAATATACCACAGCCATTCTCTGCGAGGTCCATGGTGGTGCACATAGGTAGGAAGGAAGGAGACAAAAAGAAGCTGGGACAGCAATTGTTTGCAGCACCAGAGGTAGTTTTCTGGGAGGACAGAGTGGACAGAGGGAACATTCCACCAATGAGGGATAAAGAAGAGGCAACTGTGTGGGAACTGGGCAGTTTCCAACCTCATATGTGGGGCCAGGAATTTCCTCCTTTGATGGACCACTCACCCCAGCAACAGCAGCAACGAAGGGAGAGCACCAAACTCCAGAGGTGGTCCTGGGAGATGGAGGAGTACATATTAAAGACTGGACATTCCTGCTGCATGCAGCCATGCAACGTTTTGTCCAGAAAGGACATGGGCACCTAGGGTGCTGGACTTTGTGTATTATTGGAGAAATACCTGAATGTTTGTGTAATATTTTGGTTAATGGGTTTCTCCTTGTTTGTTTGGATTCTGCTACGGGGTCACCTCTGTAGGAGGCAACCCCTCCGGCTCAGAATTTAAGGAGGGGGAAGTGTGGAGAAACGCCATCTGAGAGTGTTGGTGCTTCATCCAAAAAGGCAGGGATCAGTAAATCCATTCAGCAGGCTTTGTAGCCTTCCCCTCACTCCCCCCCTCCCTTCCAGAGCCAAATCAACAACGCTAGGGGGAAAGTCTCCTAGAGAGGCAGGAAGGGCTGTTGTTCTTGCCATGTGTTAGGCAGGAAGAGAGGCCAGATTTGAACGGGGGCTCGAGCGAGCATGTGGTGAGCAATGGAGGCTCCTGCCTGTGGGGGAGGCCTGCTCAGGAAAATGAGGCCTCCAGGCAGGCAGACTAAGTAAGTACTTCACAAGACAGGGCAAGTTTAGATCAGGGCCAGCCGGATGCGTTTATAATCAACTTTATTTTGTTATGCTGTTTGCTGTTTGCTGTGCTGGGCTTTGCTGTGCTGGGCTGTGCTGTGCTGGGCTGTGCTGTGCTAATTTTGTAGATGCAACTGTTTTTGTTGTGTTTTTCTTTTCCTATATTTTTCTCTTTTAAATAAATGTTTTTTTCTGTTTTAAATGCTGGCAGTTCATCTCTGTACCACATAGATCCCCGACCGCTTAGACCACGCTGTTTTATAAAGGGGGCCCCGGGGAAGGGGGAAGGCATGCAGTTGGATAAGGTGCCAATCCTCCAGGGGTGCCCCAAAGAAGTGCTGAGGTCTCTGTGAAACCCAAGTGCAGGGTGGCAGAGGACCTGGAGGCCTAGCCTCACAGCTGGAGAGGGGGATTGGGAGTCCTGTTCCTCTCAATCTGAACCCCGGGACTGAGCAGGTGGTGGCAGCGCGCCCAAGGGGCAGGAGGAGACATAGCTCCCTCCAGGAGTTGGCGACTCCATAGGGAGCTGACGGGACCGGGCCTGAAGGCAGAATCGGGCCGGTTCCGTCACAGTTTCACACAGGCTTTTTTGTAGAAAAGGGCCAGCGGGAACTCATTTGCACACTAGGCCACACCCACTGACGGCACCATTGTTTCACACAGGGCTCTTTTGTAGGAAAAGTCCAGCACGGACTCATTTGCGTATTAGGCCACACACCCCTGACGGCACCATTGTTTCACACGGGGCTCTTTTTGTAGTAAAGGCCCAGCAGGGACTAATTTGTATATTAGGCCACACCCGTGGCGCCAAACCAGCCGGAACTGCGTTCCTGTGCATTCCTGCTCAGAAAAAGGAGCCCTGACTATAGAGCGTTTTCATGCCCCTGTACAGATTCAGCCGTGTCAGAATCTGGTCACCTTTTGGGGCGGAAAGTTTCGGCCCAAATTCTGGGCCTAGGAAAGGTACCGCGGTCCAGTGGTGTCTGTGAGGGACTGCCGCTGGAAAATGAGCATTCCCGTGTCCAGCCTTTGCTGTTAACATTTCGGAGGGGAGGTCAAAAGCTCCCCCTCCCGCTCTGGAAAGTAAAGCAAAGAGGTTTGATTTCCCTCAGCGCTTCCCCACTGTTACCTACCTCCGGAAAGTGCTGAGGCCCAACTCTGCAATCTGTCTATGAGAGTCACACTTTTGTTCAGCATTTTTAGCCTCCGGTACAGGAATTTCGTAACATTTTTGTCCTGCAATGAGAGACTGCATTGGAGGCAGGTCCGCTCCACCACTAACCCAGGCCTGGCTTTAGAAGATGAAGAAGATATTGGGTTTATATCCCGCCCTCCACTTCGAGTCTCAGAGTGGCTCACAATCTCCTTTATCTTCCTCCCCCAAAACAGACACTTTCACACTAGACCTTTAATCCTGGTTTAGCCCTGCCCCCCAACTGACATTCTACACTAAAATCATAGAATCAGAGAGACACAGAGTTGGTTTCTCTGATTCTAGTGTAGAATGTCAGTTTGGGGACAGGACTAAACCAGGATTAAAGGTCTAGTGTGAAATTGGTCCCTGTAAGGTGGGTGGGGCTGAGAGGACTCTCCCAGCAGCTGCCCTTTCAAGGACAACCTCTGCCAGAGCTATGGCTGACCCAAGGCCATTCCAGCAGGTGCAAGTGGAGGAGTGGGGAATCAAACCCGGTTCTCCCAGATAAGAGAGCTCTGGCTGACCCAGGGCCATTCCAGCAGCTGCAAGTGGAGGAGTGGGGAATCAAACCCGGTTCTCCCAGATAAGAGAGCTCTGGCTGACCCAAGGCCATTCCAGCAGCTGCAAGTGGAGGAGTGGGGAATCTAACCCCGTTCTCCCAGATAAGAGAGCTCTGGCTGACCCAAGGCCATTCCAGCAGGTGCAAGTGGAGGAGTGGGGAATCAAACCCGGTTCTCCCAGATAAGAGAGCTCTGGCTGACCCAAGGCCATTCCAGCAGGTGCAAGTGGAGGAGTGGGGAATCAAACCCGGTTCTCCCAGATAAGAGAGCTATGGCTGACCCAAGGCCATTCCAGCAGGTGCAAGTGGAGGAGTGGGGAATCAAATCTGGTTCTCCCAGATAAGAGAGCTCTGGCTGACCCAATGCCATTTCTGCAGGTGCAAGTGGAGGACTGGAGAATCAAACCCGGTTCTCCCAGATAAGAGTCCGCACACTTAACCACTACACCAAACTGGCTCTTAGCTGATCTTCAAGTCACAGGGATGGGGAGAGGTGGGAAAACAGACTTGTGGGCTGACCCATGGATTCTGTTGACCTGCTTTGTGTCCAGCAAAGAGCTAACAAAAGGGAAGCCCTGTTGGCTCAGGCCAACGGCCCATCCAGTCCTACACTCTGTGTCACACAGTGGCCAAAACCCAGGGGCCTTCGGAAGAACCATCAGTGGGACCAGTACTCTAGAAGCCCTCCCACTCCTGTCCCCCCACCCCAAGCACCAAGGAGACAGAGTATAACTTTCTTAGCCACTAAGAACATAAGAGGAGCCACGTTGGATCAAGCCAGTAGCCTATCCAGTTTAACACCCTGTGATGCACAGTGGCCAAAAAACAAAGGTGCCATCAGGAGGTCCACCAGTGGGGCCGGAGCTCCAGAAGCCCATCCCTCTGTGCTCCCCCACAGCACCAAGAATACAGAGCATCACTGCCCTAGACAGAGAGTTCCAACAATACGCTGTGGCTAAGAGCCACTGATGGACCTCTGCTCCATATACTTATCCAGTTCCCTCTTGAAGCTGTCTGTGCTTGTAGCTGACACCTTCCCTTGCGTCAGTGAATTCCATGCGTTCATGACTCTTTGGGTGAAGAAGGACTTTTTCCAGGTGCCAAGCAGATGCTCTACCACTGAGCCACGGCCCCTCCTCTGGAGACTGGTGTCCACAGAACGAACACCTTCTCCAGGACCCAGAAAGTAGAGAGGTTTTCCATCCTTTCTCCCAAAGAAACAGCTCCAGGGCCAAGCTCTCTGGACTCCAGAATACAACGCACTCGCGCAGGGGTGTCAAACATGCAGCCCGGGGGCCGATTAAGGCCCCCGGAGGGTTTCTATCGGACCCTCGAGCAACTGGCTGTCATCTGCTTCCTTCTCCCTATATCTTCCTTCCTTCTGCATAATAGTTTGCTTTGCCAGGCTTGCTCAATTGCATGGGAACTACAGAGCAAAACCTCTGTTTTCCGCATTGGCTGAGGCTCTTCCCTTGGGGAGGAAAGAAGGGGGAAGCAGAGCTTGCTTTGCCAGGCTCTCTCAATCGCAGAGCAGAGCTACTGAGCCAAGCCTCTCTTCCTTCTATTGGCTGTGGCTCCTCCCCTTCCTGGTTCCCTGGGGGAAGAAGGAAAGCGCCAGACCTTCCTTTGTCCCATTTCCTGGATCCCATGGGAGAAATACCAACAAACCACCTTTAAGACTAATGACGGCTAACGTTTTAAGCATGTTTTAAGTTTTTTAAAATATATATATTCAATTGTGTTTGTCTGAGTCCTTTATAAAGTTTATCTCTCTGCTACCTAATCTTAAATAGGTACACACATGGCCCAACACGGCCCGGCCCAACAAAGTCTCGTTTATGTCCGATCCGGCCCTCACAACAAATGAGTTTGACACCCCAGCCCTAGCGGGTACTGTTATGCTCACCACCCTTTCCTTTTCCCTTTCCCAGCCAGCCCTAGCTCATGATGGGTTCATTAGGTCCGTCCTCGGCTTGCTCGGGAGTAAGGATCACTTTATTTTAGCGGCCGGTAATTGAGTGGCGGTGTGTTTGATCTCTCTTTCGAAAGATTTATGGGAACTTCATTTCTCTCCGTGTGGCAAGAGCGGAATAATAAAGCAATACCATCGATTTCCTTTTGAGTTCTGAATGGACGACGATGTTCCCTCCGTCGCATTTTAATGCACCGATCATAACGGCCAATTGTGGGGGGGGGGGGGGGACGTCGCAGGACGGGGGCGGAAGAAACAGCCCAGACAGCCGGGTTTGGCAAGACTAAAGCTGCAGGAGACTGTGGGATACTGATTCGAATCTGGGCTGTCCAGACACTACCAAAATGCCCCAAACAAGGATAAAAATGAAGTCTGACTATCATCTGTCACAGTGTGGTGAAGTGGTTAGAGCATCACACTACAATCTGGGAGAGCCAGGTTCGAATCGTATCTTGGAATCCACTCATTCATGGCCTGAAATCATTGTATTCTATAACCCACATCACAGAGTTGCCACACTGACTGAAATCGCAGAGAATCACAGAGTTGCCCCATTGACTGAAAAGTTTTTTTCTACTAAAAATCCATTTTGGATGCCAGTGAGAAAGGTGGACTATATGTTTACCTGCTACTGACTATCTAGCAAAGTAAAGAACCCTGCTGGATAACATCGGTGACCCATCTAGTCCAGCCTCCCGTCTCACACAGTGGCCAACCAGTTCCTCTGGAGGGCCAAAAACAGGGTAGAGAGGCTGAGGCCTTCCTCTGAGAAGAACCTCAGAAGAGCCCTGCTGGATCAGACCAGGGAGGGTCCATCTAGTCCAGCCTCCTGTCTCACACAGTGGCCAACCAGTTCCTCTGGAGGGCCAGCAACAGGGCAGAGAGGCTGAGGCCTTCCCCTGAGAAGAACCTCAGAAGAGCCCTGCTGGGTCAGACCAGGGAGGGTCCATCTAGTCCAGCCTCCTGTCTCACACAAACCAGTTCTTCTGGAGGGCCAGCAACAGGGCAGAGAGGCCGAGGCCTTCCCCTGAGAAGAACATCAGAAGAGCCCTGCTGGGTCAGACCAGGGAGGGTCCATCTAGTCCAGCCTCCTGTCTCACACAGGGGCCAGCCAGTTCCTCTGGGGGGCCAGCAACAGGGCAGAGAGGCCGAGGCCTTCCCTTGAGAAGAACCTCAGAAGAGCCCCGCTTTTCCAATTCCGTGATGCCCTTTTGACGACAGGGTGACAAGAGCTGTACACACTATTCCAAATGAGGTCTAACTTATTTCCAATCTCTTTCTCAGCACAGAGTTTACCTTAGTCCAGGGGTGTCAAACTCATTTGTTATGAGGGCCGGATCTGACATAAGTGTGACATTTCCAGGCCAGGCCATACTGAGACAGGCCATGTGTATACCTATTTGAGATTAGGTAGCAGAGATATAATAATAATAATAAACTTGTATTTATATCCTGCCCTCCCCGCCAAGGCAGGCTCAGGGCGGCTCACAAGACGTGGAATGTGCCATGATTATGATAAACACATTATACAAATAGCAGCTCTCCAGCAGCCCTGGCCTCACTCAATGCACAGCAGCCAAGAAGGTCAGAGCGCCTGCTCCGGCTGCAATGCCACTGAGGATGTTCTCCGCAGCCGAGAACGAAACGTCTGGAAGGAAAACTTTCTCCAGTAGAACACGGCACTTGAGCCCGAAAGATTCTACAAACCCTAACGATGTTACCAGCCGGGAAAACCTGAAATCTTTGAAAACTTTATAAACATAACAAACACAATTACAAATTAAATTAAAAAAAAAAACCTTAAAACAAGACATGCTTAAAACATCAGCACTTGTTGGTCTTAAGGGTGCTTTCTTTGTATTTCTCCCATGGGAGCCAGGGATTTGGTCGAAAGGAAACGCTGGCTCTTTCCTTCCTTCCCCAGGGGACCAGGAAGGGGAGGAGCCTCAGCCAGTAGAAGAGAGGCTTGGCTCAGTAGCTTCGCTGTGCGATTGAGGAAGCCTGGCAAGGCAAGCTCTGCTTCCCCTCCAAGGGAGGCGCCTCAGCCAATGGGAGAAAGCAGAGGTTTTGCTCTGTAGCTCCTGTGCGATTGAGCAAGCCTGGCAAAGCAAGCTGTGATGCAGAAGGAAGCAAGAGAGAGGGAGAAGGAAGCAGACGATAGCCGGTTGCTTGGGGGCCTGATAGGATTCGCGTGTTTAACACTCTTGCATTAGTCACTGTTGCAGCCCTTTCCTCAAGCTATCTAATGCAACCCTTTCATTGTGCTATCTCCCCCCCCCCCCACACACACACACTTTAGCTTCCAAACGTCTCAAGAAACCTGGGGAGAACATGACGCCCTTTCCTTCTCCCAGAGCACTAAGTCAGCCGCTGCACAAACCCATCTTTCCGAGAGGAGATCTGGCAGCCGCCCTGTGGCGGCAGCTGGGGTGGTCCCGCAGAGAGAAAGAGAGCGATGATAAATCAGAACACAAACAGCTACTCTCGACCGAGATAAATTCCATCTGCAAAGGAAACGGAGTTTGACAAAAGGGCTGAGGGCCTCTGAGCTCCACAGCAGAGATTATTTCCTCTATGAAGCAAAGAAAATACGCTCCCCGGTGCGCAGACGCATGCGCAATCCGAGAAGACTGTTTTGGGTTTTTTAAAATTCAAACGGAGAAACAGGTTTGTTCCTAAAACCCGGGTCAAATCTGGAATCTCTGCCCAGTCGTGTTAAGCACCAGGGACCGGTTTTGTAGAAGACAATTTTTCCACCAGGTGTGTGTGTGCATGATGGTTTCGGGATGATACAATTGTGCACTTCATTTCTATTAGTTTGATGTGGTAGTTAAGTGTGCAGACTCTTATCTAGGAAAACCGGGATTGATTCCCCACTCCTCCACTTGCAGCTGCTGGAATGGCCTTGGGTCAGCCATAGCTCTCTTATCTGGGAGAACCGGGTTTGATTCCCCACTCCTCCACTTGCAGCTGCTGGAATGGCCTTGGGTCAGCCAGAGTTCTCTTATCTGGGAGAACAGGGTTTGATTCCCCACTCCTCCACTTGCACCTGCTGGAATGGCCTTTGGTCAGCCATAGCTCTCTTATCTGGGAGAACCGGGTTTGATTCCCCACTCCTTCACTTGCAGCTGCTGGAATGGCCTTGGGTCAGCCATAGCTCTCTTATCTGGGAGAACCGGGTTGGATTCCCCACTCCTCCACTTGCACCTGCTGGAATGGCCTTGGGTCAGCCAGAGCTCTCTTATCTGGGAGAACCGGGTTTGGTTCCCCACTCCTCCACTTGCAGCTGCTGAGATGGCCTTGGGTCAGCCAGAGCTCTCTTATCTGGGAGAACTGCGTTTGATTCCCCACTCCTTCACTTGCACCTGCTGGAATGGCCTTGGGTCAGCCAGAGCTCTCTTATCTGGGAGAACTGGGTTTGATTCCCCCCTCCTCCACTTGCAGCTGCTGGAATGGCCTTGGGTCAGCCATAGCTCTCTTATCTGGGAAAACTGGGTTTGATTCCCCCCTCCTCCACTTGCATCTGCTGGAATGGCCTTGGGTCAGCCACAGCTCTTATCTGGGAGAACTGGGTTTGATTCCCCACTCCTCCACTTGCACCTGCTGGAATGGCCTTGGGTCAGCCATAGCTCACGCAGGAGTTGTCCTTGAAAGGGCAGCTTCTGTGAGAGCGCTCTCAGCCCCACTCACCTCACAGGGTGTCTGTTGTGGGGGAGGAAGATAAAGGAGATTGTGAACCGCTCTGAGACTGATTCAGAGAAAAGGGCGGGGTATAAATCTGCAGTTCTTCTTATCTGGCCATCAGGTGCTCTGAGTTCAGATTCTGGCTTCCAGACTGCCTCTCATTTGCTCACAGATGCACCCCAATGTTCCCACTGCGCACCCCACTGTCTTTCCTGCTAGAAGGGGCCTACCTTGTCAGAGAGGTGTACGTCTTGCCATGGAGGCGGAGTCAATTCCCCAGGTTCTGCTCCACTATGCCCTGGGATTTGGATTGGAAACATTCTGGCCAGAAGGGAGAATCTCAGAATGCCGGGTATGAAGTGTGTGTGAGAATTAGCAGAACACTTATTAACGACACCATGGTAACCGTCAAAGCCATCTCCCGGAAACAAAAATATTCCATTTTCTGTCGCCTTTTATTTCCGGGAAACGCACTACAGGGCAGCAACTCTTAAACAACGGAAAAACAATTTAAAAAGAAAAAAGAAAAGAAAAACCTTCCCCTCAAAACTGCCTTTTGTGTGTCCGAAACCGCAACTCCAATTTGGTTTGTTTTCAGGCTACACAAGGGCCCAATGTACTCATCAACAACAACCCCAAAACGCCTTTAAAATTAATCCCTTGTGTGCCAAATTGCACATTTTTATTGCTTGGACTATGTTTTGTCACGTCGCATGGCTCTACAGAGGTTTTATTGCTGAGCACAGGAAAGCACACGACAAATATAGATGTCCTCTGAGCCCACCTACCGCTTTTCAGAAACCCAGAGCACAAGGGCAGGCTATGTTTCAGCTGCCCCCCCCCAAAAAAACCGCTTCGTGGCGTTTCACTCCTGTATGAAGTCCAAGACAACCTCTGGGTGTCCTAGACCAGGGGTCCTCAACCCCCCGTCTGTGGCTTGTTAGCAACCAGGCTGTGAGTTGTATAATTATTTCATTATATATTACAATGTAGTAGAAGTAGTACTAATAATAATAATAAACTGGATTTATATCCTGCCCTCCACTTCAAATCTGAGTCTCAAAGCTGCTCATAATCTCCTTTCCCTTCCTCCCCCACAACAGACACCCTGTGAGGTAGATGAAGGTATTGGATTTCTATCCCGCCCTCCACTCCAAAGAGTCTCAGAACGGCTCACAATCTCCTTTCCCTTCCTCCTCCACAACAGACACCCTGTGAGGTAGATGAAGATATTGGATTTATATCCCGCCCTCCACTCCGAAGAGTCTCAGAGCGGCTCACGATCTCCTTTACCTTCCTCCCCCACAACAGACACCCTGTGAGGTAGATGAATACATTGGATTTATATCCCGCCCTCCACTCCAAAGAGTCTCAGAGGGGCTCACAGTCTCCTTTCCCTTCCTCCCCCACAACAGACACCCTGTGAGGTAGATGAAGGTATTGGATTTATATCCCGATCTCCACTCTGAAGAGTCTCAGAGCGGCTCACAATCTCCTTTACCTTCCTCCCCCACAACAGACACCCTGTGAGGTAGATGAAGATATTGGATTTATATCCCGCCCTCCACTCCGAAGAGTCTTAGAGAGGCTCACAATCTCCTTTCCCTTCCTCCCCCACAATAGACACCCTGTGAGGTAGATGAAGAGATTGGATTTATATCCCGCCCTCCACTCCGAAGAGTCTCAGAGCGGCTCACAATCTCCTTTCCCTTCCTCCCCCACAATAGACACCCTGTGAGGTAGATGAAGAGATTGGATTTATATCCCGCCCTCCACTCCGAAGAGTCTCAGAGCGGCTCACAATCTCCTTTCCCTTCCTCCCCCACAATAGATACCGTGTGAGGTAGATGAAGGTACTGGATTTATATCCCGCCCTCCACTCCAAAGAGTCTCAGAGCGGCTCACAGTCTCCTTTCCCTTCCTCCCCCACAACAGACACCCTGTGAGGTAGATGAAGGTGTTGGATTTATATCCCGATCTCCACTCTGAAGAGTCTCAGAGCGGCTCACAATCTCCTTTACCTTCCTCCCCGCACAACAGACACCCTGTGAGGTAGATGAAGATATTGGATTTATATCCTGCCCTCCACTCCGAAGAGTCTCAGAGCGGCTCACAATCTCCTTTCCCTTCCTCCCCCCTCAAAAGACACCCTGTGAGGTAGATGAAGATATTGGATTTATATCCCGCCCTCCACTCCGAAGAGTCTCAGAGCGGCTCACAATCTCCTTTCCTTTCCTCCCCCACAACAGACACCCTGTGAGGTGGGTGGGGCTGAGGGAGCTCTCCCAGAAGTTGCCCTTTCAGGGACAACTCCTACGAGAGCTATGACTGACCCAAGGCCATTCCAGCAGGTGCAAGTGGAGGAGTGGGGAATCAAACCCAGCTCTCCCAGATAAGAATCCGCACACTTAACCACCACACCAAACTAATAGAAATAAAGAGCACAATTGTATCATCCAGAAAAAATGATTGTTTCCCACAAAACCAGTCCCTGCTGCCAAAAAGGTTGGGGACCACTGTCCTAGACAATTTGGAGTGGGAATAACAAACGCAACGGCTGCTGGGACCCCCATTTTATGTAATGGCCTCCGCGATGAGGTTAGAAAGACTCCCCAGCCTCCTGGCTTTCCCCCAAGCAATGCAAAAGGGAATGACTCAAGATGGCTTTTTTGTACAAACCGAAATTACACATTTAGAGCTAAGACCTGCTATTCATGCAATCACAGATTCGGAAGGGGCCTGTCGGGGTCATCTAGTCCAAACCCCCACACAATGAAAGAAATTCACAAGTACCACACACACACACCCAGTGACCCCTCCTTCAGGCCAGAAGATGACAAAAAGGGAGGGAGGGAGAAAATGATATCTGATTTATATCCCGCCCTCCACTCTGAATCTCAGAGTCTCTGAGCGGCGTCACAATCTCCTTTACCTTCCTCCCCCACAACAGACACCCCTGTGAGGTGGGTGGGGCTGAGGGAGCTCTGACAGGAATCTGCCCTTTCAAGGACAACCTCTGCCAGAGCTATGGCTGACCCAAGGGAAGAAAGGGAAGGAGGAAGAAAGAAAGGGAAGAAGGGAGGGAAGGGAAGAAAGGGAGGAAGAAAGGGAGGGAAGAAAGGGAGGAAGGGACTGAAGGAAGGGAGAGAGGGAAGAAGGGAGGGAGGGAAGGAAGGGAGGAAGGGAAGGGAGAGAAGGGAAGGAAGGGAAGGGAGGGAAGAAAGGGAGGGAAGGGAGGAAGGAAGGGAGAGAGGGAGGAAGGGAGAGAGGGAGGAAGGGAGGGAGGGAGGGAGAGAGGGAGTGAAGGAAGTGAGGAAGGGAGGGAGGGAGGAAAGAAAGAGAGAGGGAAGGAAGGAAAATAGATGGAGGATAGGGAGGTGGAAAGAAAACAGCTGTAAACTTTTTAAATTCTCCAAGCTGCCAGCTGGCTTGGCGAAGTGATTTAAAGAGAGAAATGCCTTCTCCAAGTTGGCCAATGGGGCGGGGGAGTGGGGGACTTTGGGGATCCGCACAATATGTGTGAACAGGGCTTTTTTTTGTAGCAAGAACTCCTTTGCCTATTAGGCCACACACTCCTGATGTAGCCAATCCTCCTGGAGCTTCTAGTAGGCCCTACAAGAAGAGCCCTGCAAGGGCCTTGGTGGATTGGCTACATCAGGGAGGGTGTGGCCTAACATGCAAAGGAGTTCCTGCTACAAAAAAAAAAGCCCTGTGTGTGAAAGAGCCAGATGTGTTTCCTGAGCCACAGTCCGGCCACCCTGTCTTAGTCCAGCACCTGAACCACTCAGCCCTGCTCCCCAGGATCAGCAGTCTTGAACTTTAGCTGCTGCAGCAGAGCAACATATGGGCGCTATGCTCACAGCATGGCGGGAGCTGGACAGATGCACTGCGGAGGCTGCTATGGATCTCCCCCCCCCCCCCCTTCTCGGTCCTGACACACTTCAGTTTTGTCAACACGACGGCGGGCTCAAAAGGCAAAGAGGGAGGGGAGCAGAGACATGCGCGCACGTACTGTTGCCAGCTTCTGCCCGGAGAATCCCCGCTCGGGTCACCCCACGGTTTCCAGCGCCACAGACAGAGAGACAATTCTCCTCCCGTCTTCCCCCCGCGCACAGCAACCGCCAGCCAAGGTATTATGCAAGAGAGAGGCAGGGAGAAGAAAACACAGTGTGACTTCGAGAAACGGCTGCTCCCACGCACACTTCCACACAGACCCCCCCCCCCCAAAAAACGGTTTTCCCAGGCCAAAAGCCCCTCAGAGTCCAGCATTGGGCACCCAACGGCAGCGAGAAGATCCCCCCCTGGAACCTCTGTGGGGGCACAGACCACCCCCTGCCCACAGCTTTCCTGAACATGACATCGATATAGCTGACTGCCTATGACTGCAGAGGTTCGACTGTCGACATTCCCAGCTAAGCAGCTTGAACTGGCCTTACATCTTCATAAGGACGTCAGAGAAGCCCTGTTGGATCAGGCCAGTGGCCCCTCCAGTCCAAAACTCTGTGTCACATAAGAACATCAGAGAAGCCCTGTTGGATCAGGCCAGTGGCCCCTCCAGTCCAAAACTCTGTGTCACATAAGAACATCAGAGAAGCCCTGTTGGATCAGGCCAGTGGCCCCTCCAGTCCAACACTCTGTGTCACATAAGAACATCAGAGAAGCCCTGTTGGATCAGGCCAGTGGCCCCTCCAGTTCCAACACTCTGTGTCACATAAGAACAGAAGAGAAGCCCTGTTGGATCAGGCCACTGGCCCATACAGTCCAACACTCTGTGTCACATAAGAACGTAAGAGAAGCCCTGTTGGATCAGTCCAATGGCCCCTCCAGTCCAACACTCTGTGTCACATAAGAACATAAGAGAAGCCATGTTGGATCAGGCCAATGGCCCCTCCTGTCCAACACTCTGTGTCATATAAGAACATAAGAGAAGCCCTGTTGGATCAGGCCAGTGGCCCCTCCAGTCCAACACTCTGTGTCACATAAGAACAGAAGAGAAGCCATGTTGGATCAGGCCAGTGGCCCCTCCAGTCCAACACTCTGTGTCACATAAGAACATAAGAGAAGCCATGTTGGATTAGGCCAATGGCCCCTCCAGTCCAACACTCTGTGTCACATAAGAACATAAGAGAAGCCCTGTTGGATCAGGCCAGTGGCCCCTCCAGTCCAACACTCTGTGTCACATAAGAACATAAGAAAAGCCCTGTTGGATCAGGCCAGTGGCCCCTCCAGTCCAACACTCTGTGTCACATAAGAACGTAAGAGAAGCCCTGTTGGATCAGGCCAGTGGCCCCTCCAGTCCAACACTCTGTGTCACATAAGAACGTAAGAGAAGCCCTGTTGGATCAGTCCAATGGCCCCTCCAGTCCAACACTCTGTGTCACATAAGAACATAAGAGAAGCCGTGTTGGATCAGGCCAATGGCTCATACAGTCCAACACTCTGTGTCACATAAGAACATAAGAGAAGCCCTGTTGGATCAGGCCAATGGCCCCTCCAGTCCAACACTCTGTGTCACATAAGAACATAAGAGAAGCCCTGTTGGATCAGGCCAGTGGCCCCTCCAGTCCAACACTCTGTGTCACATAAGAGAAGCCCTGTTGGATCAGGCCAGTGGCCCCTCCAGTCCAACACTCTGTGTCACATAAGAGAAGCCATGTTGGATCAGGCCAGTGGCCCATCCAGTCCAACACTCTGTGTCACATAAGAACATAAGAGAAGCCATGTTGGATCAGGCCAATGGCCCATCCAATCCAACACTCTGTCACACAGTGGCCAAAAAAACCAGGTGCCATCAGGAGGTCCACAAGTGGGGCCAGGACACTAGAAGCCCTCCCACTGTGCCCCCCGAAAGCACCAAGAATACAGAGCATCACTGCTCCAGACATAAGAACAGAAGAGAAGCCATGTTGGATCAGGCCACTGGCGCATCCACTCCAACACTCTGTCACACAGTGGCAAAAAAAAAACAGGTGCCATCAGGAGGTCCACAAGTGGGGCCAGGACACTAGAAACCCTCCCACTACTGCCCCCCTCCAGAAAAGTTTGGGTCTATCTTCAAATTTGGGTCTATCATGAGAACAAACCAGCACAATCCTGCAGCAGTGAGTTCCATCAGCTAACAATGCATTGTGCCAAGTACATAAGAACATAAGAGAAGCCATGTTGGATCAGGCCTATGGCCCATCCAGTCCAACACTCTGTACACACAGTGGCCAAAAAACCCTGGTGCCATCAGGAGGTCCATTAGTGGGGCCAGGACACTAGAAGCCTTCCCACTGTGCCCCACCAAGCACCCAGAATACTGAGCATCACTGTGGCAGAGAGTTCCAATGATAAGCTGTGGCTAATAGCCACTGATGGACCTCTGCTCCATATTTTTATCCAATCCCCTCTTGAAGCTGGCTATGCTTGTAGCCGCCACCTCCTGTGGCAGTGAATTCCACGTGTTCATCACCCATTGGGTGAAGAAGGACTTCCTTTCATCCGTTCTAACCCGACTGCTCAGCAATCCCATGGAACGCCCACGAATTCTTGTATTGCGAGAAAGGGAGAAGAGGACTTCTCTCTCTACCTTCTCTACCCCGTCCATAATCGAAGTACAATGGCGGAAAGGACCGTCTAGTCCCAGCCAACTTCAGGGAACCCAGTAGGGCCTTCAAGGCAAGAGACATACGGAGGCGGTCGGCTGCTGCCTGCTAAGCTTCCAAGACCTCACAAGATCAGACCAGCCTGGGCCATTCAGGTCAGCACAAAAGGCATGCAGAGGGGGTCAGCCGTTGCCCGCTTCTGCATAGCAACCTGAGACTTCTTCGGAGGTCCCCCATCCGAATACTAAGCTGAGCCAACCCGGCTTAACTTCCGAGATCTGGCTAGCCTGGCCCATCCAGGTCAATGCAATAACTGCGCTACTGTGTGATCGCACACAGCCAGCTCACAGTGGCGCCCATCCGTTTCCAAGGGAAGAGGCGAGCAGAGGTGGCTTCCTTCCTGCTTCCAGAGCAGCTTCCTTGCTGCTCTCCCACCCAAGGAGTAACCAAGAGCCAACCCAGCTCAGCTTCTGAGACGTGCTGAGGTCAGATGAGCCTGTGCTATCCAGGTTCACGCAAGAGGTGGCTTGCCCTTGCCTGCCTCTGCGTAGCAACCGTGAGTTTCCTTGCTGCTCTCCCACCCAAGGACAAGAGCCGCTCAGCTTCTGAGATGCGCCAAGGTTCGACTAGCTACCTGGTCATGAACATATGAAGCTGCCTTATACTGAATCAGACCCTTGGTCCATCAAAGTCAGTATTGTCTACTCAGACTGGCAGCGGCTCTCCAGGGTCTCCAGCTGAGGTTCTTCACGCCTATTTGCCTGGACCCTTTTGAGTTGGAGATGCCGGGGCTTGAACCCGGGACCTTCTGCTTGCCAAGCAGATGCTCTACCACTGAGCCACAGCCCCATTCATAGCTCTCCGGGGTCTCCAGCTGAGGTTATTCATGCCTACTTGCCTGGACCCTTTTCACTTGGAGATGCCGGGGATAGAACCTGGGACCTTCTGCTGACCAAGCGGATGCTCTACCACTGAGCCACAGCCCCATTCATGGCTCTCCAGGGTCTCAAGCTGAGGTTCTTCACGCCTACTTGCCTAGACCCTTTTCCGTTGGAGATGCCGGGGATTGAACCTGGGACCTTCTGCTTGCCAAGCAGATGCTCTACCACTGAGCCACTGTCCCTCCCCTTCAGAACCAGGAGAATACATCACCTACCTGCCATAAATCAGTTACCCTAGCGCCCCGAAAGTCCTAATTGTGGGGGGGGGGCGGAGGTGGGGGACAGAGAGCATGATTTTGCTCCTTCCCTCTCTGTCCCCCCCTCCCCAGAGTTCCAAAATTCTGCCCCTCACCCCATCAGCCCCAGGATCCCTTCCCAACGCCTTTAAAATCTGGCTCCATCAAAAAGCGAAGCTGCCCAGCGGGATTCGAACCCGAGCCCCGCCAGAGCGTCGCACAACCTCCCCCACCCCACCCCCTCCCCTTAACACCGCCTATACTTCCTCTGCACACGTTAGGTTTCTTACACGCGCCCAGGCGTGCACGGCAAGCAGGCGAGTCCGGGCGCCGCGAGCCCGCCGGGCAGCCAAGCGCGGGGTTTCGCCGCAGCTGCGTAACGTGTGAACTGATACGAACAGACACGACACTGGCTGTTAGCCGAAAGGCTTCCGAGATATGGCAGGCTCCTATCAGCCGGAGCTCTCGGAGACCACACGAGAGGCGGCCTCGGCCGTTCCTCCATTCGAGCACTATCCAGTCCACGGGTTTTTGGAACGCGTAACGTGTGAACGGCGCCTCCCACCCCGGACAACCCTCTCGGCCCGACCTCCCCACCAACCCTGCAGAGCCCGCTTAAGACGAGGTCCCTCCGGACTCGGCTTTTGGAAACCAGCCGCCTTCCTCCTCCTCCTTCTCCTCCCGAGGAAGCCCACTGCGAGAGCGGCCAAGGCCGTGGCGCCCCCGCCTTGGCGCAGCCCGCAGCCGCTCTCCCTCGCTTGGCCGCCGGCCTCGGCAGAGCTTTTTCGCCTTCCCCGATCCCCGGCTCAGCCCGCACTCACCTGGTGCCTTTGTCGCCCATGGCCCGGCCGGGGGGCTGCAGCGGCGGCGGCGGCGGCGGGCGGGCGAGCCGGCCCTGGAGCGCACCCGAGCGCGCCCTGGAGCGCACCGAAGGCGGCCGCCGCTTGGAGACCTCACGCTTGCGGGAAGCCCAGGCAGGGAAGAGGCGGCCGCCCTCTCCGACAGCCGGCCCCCTGCTGGCTCCGGCTCGCCCTGCCGCTCCTCTCCGCCTCGCCTGCCCCGATTGGACGCCCTGCCCGGGGCGGAGCGGAGCGGAGGGAAGGCAGAGAGCCAGAGAGGCCGGCCCACGCGCCTCCGCGGCGCTCCTCCCTTTCACGCGCGTAAGAACATCGGAGAAGCCATGTTGGATCAGGCCAGTGGCCCCTCCAGTCCAACGCTCTGTGTCACATAAGAACATAAGAGAAGCCCTGTTGGATCAGGCCAGTGGCCCCTCCAGTCCAACACTCTGTGTCACATAAGAACATAAGAGAAGCCCTGTTGGATCAGGCCAGTGGCCCCTCCAGTCCAACACTCTGTGTCACATAAGAACATAAGAGAAGCCCTGTTGGATCAGGCCAGTGGCCCCTCCAGTCCAACACTCTGTGTCACATAAGAACATAAGAGAAGCCCTGTTGGATCAGGCCAGTGGCCCCTCCAGTCCAACACTCTGTGTCACATAAGAACATAAGAGAAGCCCAGTTGGATCAGGCCAGTGGCCCCTCCAGTCCAACGCTCTGTGTCACATAAGAACATAAGAGAAGCCCTGTTGGATCAGGCCAGTGGCCCCTCCAGTCCAACACTCTGTGTCACATAAGAACATAAGAGAAGCCCTGTTGGATCAGGCCAGTGGCCCCTCCAGTCCAACACTCTGGGTCACATAAGAACATAAGAGAAGCCCTGTTGGATCAGGCCAGTGGCCCCTCCAGTCCAACGCTCTGTGTCACATAAGAACATAAGAGAAGCCCTGTTGGATCAGGCCAGTGGCCCCTCCAGTCCAACGCTCTGTGTCACATAAGAACATAAGAGAAGCCCTGTTGGATCAGGCCAGTGGCCCCTCCAGTCCAACGCTCTGTGTCACATAAGAAGATAAGAGAAGCCCTGTTGGATCAGGCCAGTGGCCCCTCCAGTCCATCAATCTGTGTCACATAAGAACATAAGAGAAGCCCTGTTGGATCAGGCCAGTGGCCCCTCCAGTCCATCAATCTGTGTCACAAGAGAACATAAGAGAAGCCCTGTTGGATCAGGCCAGTGGCCCCTCCAGTCCAACACTCTGGGTCACATAAGAACAGAAGAGAAGCCCTGTTGGATCAGGCCAGTGGCCCCTCCAGTCCAACCCTCTGTGTCACATAAGAACATAAGATAAGCCATGATGGATCAGGCCAGTGGCCCCTCCAGTCCAACACTCTGGGTCACATAAGAACATAAGAGAAGCCCTGTTGGATCAGGCCAGTGGCCCCTCCAGTCCAACGCTCTGTGTCACATAAGAACATAAGAGAAGCCCTGTTGGATCAGGCCAGTGGCCCCTCCAGTCCAACGCTCTGTGTCACATAAGAACATAAGAGAAGCCCTGTTGGATCAGGCCAGTGGCCCCTCCAGTCCAACGCTCTGTGTCACATAAGAAGATAAGAGAAGCCCTGTTGGATCAGGCCAGTGGCCCCTCCAGTCCATCAATCTGTGTCACATAAGAACATAAGAGAAGCCCTGTTGGATCAGGCCAGTGGCCCCTCCAGTCCATCAATCTGTGTCACAAGAGAACATAAGAGAAGCCCTGTTGGATCAGGCCAGTGGCCCCTCCAGTCCAACACTCTGGGTCACATAAGAACAGAAGAGAAGCCCTGTTGGATCAGGCCAGTGGCCCCTCCAGTCCAACCCTCTGTGTCACATAAGAACATAAGATAAGCCATGATGGATCAGGCCAGTGGCCCATCCAGTCCAACACTCTGGGTCACATAAGAACATAAGAGAAGCCCTGTTGGATCAGGCCAGTGGCCCCTCCAGTCCAACACTCTGTGTCACATAAGGACATAAGAGAAGCCCTGTTGGATCAGGCCAGTGGCCCCTCCAGTCCAACACTCTGGGTCACATAAGAACATAAGAGAAGCCATGTTGGATCAGGCCAGTGGCCCCTCCAGTCCAACACTCTGTGTCACATAAGAACATAAGAGAAGCCATGTTGGATCAGGCCAGTGGCCCCTCCAGTCCAACACTCTGTGTCACATAAGAACATAAGAGAAGCCATGTTGGATCAGGCCAGTGGCCCCTCCAGTCCAACACTCTGTGTCACATAAGAACATAAGAGGAGCCCTGTTGGATCAGGCCAGTGGCCCCTCCAGTCCATCAATCTGTGTCACAAGAGAACATAAGAGAAGCCCTGTTGGATCAGGCCAGTGGCCCCTCCAGTCCAACACTCTGGGTCACATAAGAACAGAAGAGAAGCCCTGTTGGATCAGGCCAGTGGCCCCTCCTGTCCAAACCTCTGTGTCACATAAGAACATAAGAGAAGCCCTGTTGGATCAGGCCAGTGGCCCCTCCAGTCCAACCCTCTGTGTCACATAAGAACATAAGATAAGCCATGATGGATCAGGCCAGTGGCCCATCCAGTCCAACACTCTGGGTCACATAAGAACATAAGAGAAGCCCTGTTGGATCAGGCCAGTGGCCCCTCCAGTCCAACACTCTGTGTCTCATAAGGACATAAGGACAGTAGAAGGCATAAACAGCCCTGGAGAGACTGCCTTTTGTGACAGCAGCAACTCCCTGGCATTCCTTTGAGCGACAGGCTCATTGGACACTCCTGGTTTGTGGGAGAGAGGCCTGCTTTAACGCTACTTGCAGGGAGACAGGTGACGGGTGCCACCTCCTGCTTGGGGAATTCCTGGAGACTTGGGGAGGGTGGCACCTGAGGAAAGTGAGGTTTGGGGAGGTAAGGGCCCTCAGAGGGGTATAACGCCACAGAGTCCCCCCTCCGAAGCAGCCATTTTCTCCAGGGGAGCTGATCTCCGTCGTCTGGAAATAGGCTTGCCAAGTCCAATTCAAGAAATATCTGGGGACTTTGGGGGTGGAGCCAGGAGACTCTTGGGTGGAGCCAGGAGGCATTGGGGGTGGAGCCAGGAGCCAGGGTGTGGCAACCATAATTGAACTCCAAGGGAGTTTTGGCCATCCCATTTAAAGGGACCGCACGCATTTTTAAATGCCTTCCTTCCATAGGAAATAATGAAGGATAGGGGCACCTTCTTTTGGGGCTCATAGAATTGGACCCCCTGGTCCAATCGTTTTGAAACTTGGAGAGTATTTTGGGAAGAGGCACTGGATACTATGCTGCAAATCTGGTGCCTTTACCTCAAAAAACAGTCACCCCAGATACTTGTGGATCAATTCTCCATTATTTCCTTTGGGAATAAGTCTCCATAGGGAATAATGGAGTGCCCAGCAGACCTTTCCCTCCCCTCTCCCCCACTTTCCGAAGACCCTGAAGCGGGGGGAGGGCCTCCAAACTGGGGGATCCCCTGCCCCCCCCCCGGGGATTGAAGAGAATGCCAACGGGCACCATGTCAAATCACCTTTTCAATGCAACTATCCAAACACTTGTGCTAATACCTTGCAAAAAGTCTAATCGACGCTCTTATCGTCTCAATCCAGTTTATTTTACCACAAAGCAATCAGCTGATTCTACTGACGATGAGAGTGAAGCGATAGCAAAAGGAAGGAGCTGTGTGTTGTCGATTGATAAGCTTTGGGCTGAGAAACGGGAAAAGGAAAATCGATTGAACCTGTCGCATGATTGATTAATCTGCTGTCAATCTATATATATATATATATATGCAGCTAAAGAAAATAAACAGACATACTGGATCTACGGCATGTAAATTTGGACCAATCCACACGTTTCCAAGGCAGATTGCTTTGTGGTCAAATAAACTGGATTTACATGATGAAAGTGTTGATTCGACTTTTTGCAAGATATTAGTACAAGAACATAAGAGAAGCCATGTTGGATCAGGCCAACGGCCCATCCAGTCCAACACTCTGTATCACACCAATAATTTATATATACATATATATACGCACTGTGGCTAATAGCCACTGATGGACCTCTGCTCCATATTTTTATCTAACCCCCTCTTGAAGCTGGCTATGCTTGTAGCCGCCACCACCTCCTGTGGCAGTGAATTCCACCTGTTAACCACCCTTTGGGTGAAGAAGGACTTCCTTTTATCCGTTCTAACCCGACTGCTCAGCAATTTCATCGAATGCCCATGAGTTCTTGTATTGTGAGAAAGGGAGAAAATGACTTCTTTCTCTACTTTCTCCATCCCATGCATAATCTTGTAAACCTCTCTCATGTCACCCCGCAGTCGACGTTTCTCCAAGCTGAAGAGCCCCAAGCGTTTCAACCTTTCTTCATAGGGAAAGCGTTCCAAACCTGTAATCATTCTAGTTGCCAAAGCTGATCGTACACGGAGCCTGCTGGCATTCTCTTCATTCTTCCTTCCCGTGTGACTTTTTCCGTATTTGCCTACCTGGGGATTGGTAACCCTATCTGGAAATCAGTTGGAAGGCTAGGCAATCGCCCTTCACCTCCTACCTGGAGGTTGGCAACCAAAAGATAGGCTACAAATTGTCTCATGCCCTCTGGACACATGCCCAATAGCACAACAGAGCAGAAACACACACTGCTTTGGTACCGTCAGTCCTATATTTGTGCCAATCGCAAATGGAGGGAAACTGCGCCCCCCAGTGGCAGCACAGCAGGAATGTAGGGGGGAAGGAAAGGAAAGGTCCCCTGTGCAAGCACCAGTCGTTTCCAACTCTGGGGTGACGTTGCTTTCACAACATTTCCACGGCAGACTTTTGACGGGGTGGTTTGCCATTGCCTTCCCCAGTCATCTCCACTTTCTCCCCAGCAAGCTGGGGACTCCTTTAACCAACCCTGGAAGGATGGAAGGCTGAGTCAACCTCGAGCTGGCTACCTGAATCCAGCTTCCGCTGGGATCGAACTCAGGTCGTGAGCAGAGGGCTCCGACTGCAGTACTGCAGCTTTACCACTCTGCACCACAGGGCTCCTTCAGTGTAGATAGGAAAGGAAAGGTCTTCTGTGCAAGCACCAGTCGTTTCTGACTCTGAGGTGACGTTGCTTTCACAACATTTTCACGGCAGACTTTTGACGGGGCGGTTTGCCCTTGCCTTCCCCAGTCATCTACACTTTCGCCCCAGCAAGCTGGGGACTCATTTGACTGACCTCGGAAGGATGGAAGGCTGAGTCAACCTCGAGCCGGCTACCTGAAAACCCAGTTTCCGCTGGGGATCGAACTGAGGTCATGAGCAAAGCTTAGGACTGCAGTACTGCAGCTTTAACACTCTGCATCACAGGGCTCTTTCCCACGGGGGTGGGGGGAACGGAATGTAAAAACTAACCCAGAAGAAAAGGAGTCAAGGGATGTTGGAACATTTTTTTTTGGGGGGGGTGCAGAGAGATGAGACCCAGTTCGATTGGACTTGTCCATACCCCTCATCAAAACCCCCAGAGGAAGAGATTTCAGTCAGGGGGAATTTCTCAGTCATTTATTGGCCCCTCCTCACAAACTGTTCTGAGTCCTCAACGTGTATTTCAAATGAATGGGGCTGTGGCTCAGTGGTAGAGCATCTGCTTGGGAAGCAGAAGGTCCCAGGTTCAATCCCCGGCATCTCCTACAAAAAAGGGTCCAGGCAAGTAGGTGTGAAAAATCTCAGCTTGAGACCCTGGAGAGCCGCTGCCAGTCTGAGCAGACGATACTGACTTTGATGGACCGAGGGAGGTCTGATTCAGTAGAAGGCAGCTTCATATATGTTCAAGTTTCCCTGTAAGCTGAGTTAGTGTGAGCTAGCTCACAGGTTGTTGGCCTCCAGCTCACACATTTTTGTCTCAGCTCAGGAAAAATGGCCCCAAGAGCACGCCAATGTAGGCAGTCGCTCACAACTTTTAACGCCGGCTGCTCACAAAGTAGAATTTTTGCGTAGAGGCAGTATCGGTTGCCGGGTCTGACTCAGGAAACATCTGGGGATTTGGGGGGTGGAGCCAGGAGACATTGGGGGTGGAGACAGGGGCAAACAGTGTGAGACGTATGACTGAACTTCGAAGGGAGTTCTGGCTATCACATTTAAAGGGCCCGCACGCCTTTTAAATGCCTCCCCTTCATAGGGAATAATGAAGGAGAGGGGCACCTTCTTTTGGAACTCATAGAATTGGACCCCCTGGCCCAATCTTTTTGAAACTTGGAGGGTGTTTTAAGAAGATGCACTGCTGAAAATCTGATGCCTCTACCTCAAAAAACAGCCCATCCAGAGCCCCAGATACCCACACATCAATTATACCTTATGGGAATTGGTCTCCATAGGGAATAATGGAGTGCCCAGCAGACATTTAAGAACATAAGAGAAGCCATGTTGGATCAGGGCAATGGCCCCTCCAGTCCAGCACTCTGTGTCACATAAGAACATAAGAGAAGCCTTATTGGATCAGGCCAGTGGCCCCTCCAGTCCAACACTCTGTGTGTCATAAGAACATAAGAGAAGCCCTGTTGGATCAGGCCAGTGGCCCATCCAGTCCAACACTCTGTGTCTCATAAGCGCAGTTGACGTTTCTCCAAGCTAAAGAGCCCCAAGTGTTTTAACCTTTCTTCGTAGGGAAAGTGTTCCAAACCTTTAATCATTCTAGTAGCCCTTTTCTGCACTTTCTCCAATGCTATAATATCCTTTTTGAGGTGCGGTGACCAGAATTGTACACAGTATTCCAAATGAGACCTCACCATCGATTTATACAGGGGTATTATGATACTGGCTGATTTGTTTTCAATTCCTTTCCTAATAATTCCCAGCATGGCGTTAGCCTTTTGTATTGCAATCGCACACTGTCTTGACATTTTCAGTTCTCTACCACGACCCCAAGATCTCTCTCTTGGTCAGTCTCTGCCAGTTCACACCCCATCAACTTGTATTTGTAGCTGGGATTCTTGGCCCCAATGTGCATTCCTTTGCACTTGGCCACATTGAACCGCATCTGCCACGTTGACGCCCACATCACCCAGCCTCAACAGATCCCTTTGGAGTGCCTCACAAGCCTCTCTGGTTCTCACCACCCTGAACAATTTAGTGTCATCTGCAAACTTGGCCACTTCACTGCTCACTCCCAACAACATTTGATGCATCCACTTCCGCACGAATCATCAAATATACAGTTTTCTAGGATAAAAACAATGGTCCAACGGGGAAGATCTGATGGTTTTTGTAGATGTTCCAGTCAGGGGCTGTGGAGAAACGCCATTTTAGGCAGTGGTGGTGCTTCATTTGGCAGGGGTCAGTAAATCCCTCAGCCGGCGTTGTAGCCTTCCCCTCACTCCCCCCCCTCCCTTCCAGAGCCAAACCAACAACGCTAGGGGGAAAATATCCTAGAGAGGCAGGAAGTGCTGTGGTTCTTGCCATGTGCTAGGCAGGAAGAGAGTCAGTTTGCAGCAGGCGCTCGGGAAGGGAGGCTGCTTGCCTGTGAGCTCCTGCCTGGGAGGCTCCAGGCAGTAAGGCAACGTAAGTAATTCTCAAGACAGGACAAGTCTAGACCAGGGACAGTAGAAAGCGTTTATAAACAACTTTCCTTTGTTATGCTGTTTGCTGCGCTGTGCTGTGCTAACTTTTTAAATGCAACTGTTTTTGTTTTGTGTTTTTCTTTTCCTATATTTTTCTCTTTTAAATAAATGTTTTTTCTGTTTTTAATGCTGGCAGTCTATCTCTGTACCACATAGATCCCCGACCGCTTTAGACCACGCTGTGTTAAGAAGGGGGCCCTGGGGAAGGGGGAAGGCATGCAGTTGGATACGGTGCCAATCCTCCAGGGGTGCCCCAAAGAAGCGCTGAGGTCTCTGTGAAACCCAAGTGCAGGGTGGCAGAGGACCTTGAGGCCTGGCCTCATAGCTGGAGAGGGGGATTGGGAGTCCTGTTCCTCTCAATCTGAACCCCGGGACTGAGGAGGTGGTGGCAGCGCGCCCAAGGGGCAGGAGGAGAAATAGCTCCCTCCAGGAGTTGGCGACTCCATAGGGAGCTGACGGGACCGGGTCTGAAGGCAGAATCGGGCCGGTTCCGCCACACTTGGCGGCAGCGGTGGGATGAGAACAAACAGAGAACTTGATTGGCCAGGCATTTTTGGTTTTTGATGCGTGCAAGCACCCAGAGGAAGCAACAGCGGTTTTGTTTTATTTTCGGGTCAACTGGAGTAGGGAAAGTTTAGCTAGTTAGGATGGAGCGTGCTAAGATGCGGGAAATCCTGAAGATGACAAAGCCACAGCTCCAGGAAGAGTGTGCAAAGCACAAGCTGGAGTGTGACAACATGACTGTAGTAGATATGAAAGACCTCCTTTTGGAGTATCATCAGCATGCAGGGGCACTTGCAAAAGTGTTCCCCACCCAGTCAGAAGCAACCTTGCAGCTACAGTTGGAACTGGCAAGAATGCGTATCGAGGCGGACCGAGACCGCAGACGGGAGGAAAGAGAGAAAGCTGAGATCCTCAGACAGGAGGAACGAGAGAGAGAGGAAAGACAAGCAGAGAGGGAGCTGAGACAAGCTGAGCTCCGCAGACAGGAGGAACGAGAGAGAGAGGAAAGACAAGCAGAGAGGGAGCTGAGACAAGCTGAGCTCCGCAGACAGGAGGAAAAAGAGAGAGCTGATATCCGCAGACGGGAGCAGGAGGAGCAACGTCGCCATGAGCTTGAGGTGCTACGTCTGGAAGCTGAACTAAGCAAAGAGATCCAAGTCACCCCCAAAGACTTTGCAGTGTACAAGGAGGGAGAAGACCCCTCCACATACCTCTCCAACTTTGAGAGGGCAGCCAAACAGTGGGGGATTGCAGAGGAGGACTATATGTCTTACCTCTGTAGCAACCTGACTGGAGAGCTTTCAGCCATCTATCACAGCATGCCTATGGAAGATGGGGGGATAACTTTTGCGGCCTATAAAGCCACTGTATTTAAAACGTTTAAACTGGGGCCAGACCACTCCCGAAAGCAGTTCAGGGGTTTGGCTCCACAAGAAGGTAAATCCTATTCTGAATGTGGGGTAATGAAGGAACAAACAGTTCCAGTGTTATTGGGCCGGGATTTGTTGGTTGGCCAGTACTCTATCAATGCTGTAACCCACAGCCAAACCCTCAGAGGAAAGTGGGAGGAGGAAGGCAACTTTAGGGAAGCCACCTCACCACCAACCAGGGAGGGGGAGGTAGCCCAGGTTACTGAGGACGAAGAGAGGGCAGTCACCCAGGAGGGGGAGGACCAGCCTGTCTCCAGCCCGGGAGTAGGGTGTTCTCAAGGGGAGAAGGGGTGTAGCTTTCCCCAAGTGCAGCAAGAGGCTGTGGATGTTCCTAGCGAGGAAGGGAACCTGTCTAGCGTAAAGGATGTGCAAGCTGAAGAGACCGAGGTGGAGAGTGGAGATTTCACAGGAGGTTCTGAGAGCAGCAAGGCTAATGTGGGCTCAGAGGAGCACATAGCTGAAGGCTTGGGGGGACGGGAGTGGTTCCAGAAGGGGGTCCGGAGCGGCCTTAGGTTGGAACCGGTTCACCAAGTAGCTGTGGATCAGGAAGTGGGATCGTCCGAGACGCTCTCAGAACAGGTTGTCTTGAAGCAGGGCAGACAGGAGTCCTGGGAAGCTGTGGGACCTTCCAGGCAGGAAGGGGGTCAGTTGGGTAGTGCTGAAAAACCAACCGAGGGGACTGAGAACCCAAGCCAAACCCTCAGGGGAAGGTGGGGGGAGGAAGGCAACTTTAGGGAAGCCACCTCACCACTAACCAGGGAGGGGGAGGACCAGCCTGTCTCAAGCCCTGCAGGAGGGTGTGCCCAATGGGAGGAGGGGTGCCAATTTCCGCAAGGGCAGCAGGTTGCTGTGGAGCCTTCCAGGAAGGAAGGAGCTCAGTTGGCTGACACTGAAAAACCAACTGAGGGGGCGGAGAACCCAGATCAAACTTTGGCTGGGTGTTCTGGAAACCGTGGGACTAGGGGTGGCTTGAAGGAACAGATGATAGGAAGTCTGGGGGAGCCAGAAATGTTCCTGTCTGAGGTTCAAAGTGACCCTAGGCTGGATCCACCGCGTGAGTTGGCAAGGGACCAGAAAGTGGAGTTCTCAGAAGTTGAGACAGGGGAGAGGGTGATGCTTTCCCTGCCACTTCATACTGGTGAACGGAAAGTGGAATGGGGGGGACCCCATATGATTGTGGATGATCTAGACGATGCTACCTGTGTGGGGGCTATGGAGAAAATGGGAAAGGCAGTTCAAGTGGTGCAGGTGAAGATACCACAGCCATTCTCTGCGAGGTCCATGGTGGTGCATATAGGTAGGAAGGAAGGAGACAAAAAGAAGCTGGGACAGCAATTGTTTGGAGCACCAGAGGTAGTTTTCTGGGAGGTCAGAGTGGACAGAGGGAACATTCCACCAATGAGGGATAAAGAAGGGGCAACTGTGTGGGAACTGGGCAGTTTCCAACCCCATATGTGGGGCCAGGGATTTCCTCCTTTGATGGACCACTCATCCCAGCAACAGCAGCAACTGAGGGAGAGCACCAAACTCCAGAGGTGGTCCTGGGAGATGGAGGAGTACATCTTAAAGACTGGACATTCCTTCTGAATGCAGCAATGCAACGTTTTGTCCAGAAGGGACATGGGCACCTAGGGTGCTGGACTTTGTGTATTATTGGAGAAATACCTGAACGTTTGTGTAATAGTTTGGTTAATGGGTTTCTCCTTGTTTGATTGGATTCTGCTACGGGGTCACCTCTGTAGGAGGCAACCCCTCCGGCTCAGAATTTAAGGAGGGGGAAGTGTGGAGAAACGCCATTTTAGGCAGTGGTGGTGCTTCATTTGGCAGGGGGCAGTAAATCCCTCAGCCGGCATTGTAGCCTTCCCCTCACTCCCCCCCCTCCCTTCCAGAGCCAAACCAACAACGCTAGGGGGAAAATATCCTAGAGAGGCAGGAAGTGCTGTGGTTCTTGCCATGTGCTAGGCAGGAAGAGAGTCAGTTTGCAGCAGGCGCTCGGGAAGGGAGGCTGCTTGCCTGTGAGCTCCTGCCTGGGAGGCTCCAGGCAGTAAGGCAACGTAAGTAATTCTCAAGACAGGACAAGTCTAGACCAGGGACAGTAGAAAGCGTTTATAAACAACTTTCCTTTGTTATGCTGTTTGCTGCGCTGTGCTGTGCTAACTTTTTAAATGCAACTGTTTTTGTTTTGTGTTTTTCTTTTCCTATATTTTTCTCTTTTAAATAAATGTTTTTTCTGTTTTTAATGCTGGCAGTCTATCTCTGTACCACATAGATCCCCGACCGCTTTAGACCACGCTGTGTTAAGAAGGGGGCCCCGGGGAAGGGGGAAGGCATGCAGTTGGATACGGTGCCAATCCTCCAGGGGTGCCCCAAAGAAGCGCTGAGGTCTCTGTGAAACCCAAGTGCAGGGTGGCAGAGGACCTTGAGGCCTGGCCTCATAGCTGGAGAGGGGGATTGGGAGTCCTGTTCCTCTCAATCTGAACCCCGGGACTGAGCAGGTGGTGGCAGCGCGCCCAAGGGGCAGGAGGAGAAATAGCTCCCTCCAGGAGTTGGCGACTCCACAGGGAGCTGACGGGACCGGGTCTGAAGGCAGAATCGGGCCGGTTCCGCCACAGGGGCATTAAGGGTTTTAGCTGGGCAGCCCAATCATGTTGAGGTGGAATCAAGTCCCACTGTGCTTGTTAGAATCTCGGTTGGATGTTTGCACAGAGCAAGCAAGCTGCTGTCTGCAGTCTACCGCAAACATGAAAAACTGTAAAACCCCATCTGGTCCCGTCTGCTTTCTTTAAAAGCAAAAACACTTGTGTGAGCCAGGTTGGGTTTGAAACCTAGGTAGGGACAGGGGATCCCCTGGTTTGCAGGCCCTCCCCCCACTTCAGGGTCATCAAAAAACAGAGGGGGAGGGAATTGAAAACAAATCAGCCAGTATCATCATGCCCCTGTATAAATCGATGGTGTGGTCTCATTTTGAATACTGTGTGCAATTCTGGTCACCGCACCGCAAAAAGGATATTATAGCATTGGAAAAAGTGCAGAAAAGGGCTACTAGAATGATTACAGGTTTGGAACACTTTCCCTATGAAGAAAGGTTAAAAAGCTTGGGGCTCTTTAGCTTGGAGAAATGTCGACTGCGGGGTGACATGATAGAGGTTTACAAGATTATGCATGGGATTGAGAAAGTAGAGAAAGAAGGACTTTTCTCCCTTTCTCACAATACAAGAACTCGTGGGCATTCGATGAAATTGCTGAGCAGTCAGGTTGGAACGGATAAAAGGAAGTCCTTCTTCACCCAAAGGGTGATTAACGTGTGGAATTCACTGCCACAGGAGGTGGCGGCGGCTACAAGCATAGCCAGCTTCAAGAGGGGGTTAATATGGAGCAGAGGTCCATCAGTGGCTATTAGCCACTGTGGAGAAACGCCATTTTAATCCAGGTTGGAGCTTCATTGGGAGGGAAAACATGAAACTGCGAAGCAGGCTTGGGCCTAGCCTTCCCCTCACTCCCCGCTCCCTTCCAGAGCCAAACCAACAACGCTAGGGGGAAAGTCTCCTAGAGAGACAGGAAGTTCTTTTGTTCTCTGCATGTGAGTTAGGAGGAAGAGTTTTCAGTTCTCAGCTAGCACTCAACGGAGAAGGATGTGAGACTGGGAGCTCCTGCCTGGGGAAGAGGCCTATTTACTCAAAATGAGGCCCCCAGGCAGCCAGACAAAGTAAATCATCCAAAAAGGCAGGGCGTGTTTAGACCAGGGACAGGAGGACGCGTTTAAAACCACATTTTCTTTGTCATGCTGTTTGCTGTGCGTGTGCTGTGCTGTGCTAACTTTGTATAGGCAACTGTTTTTGTTTTGTTTTTCTTTCCCTTTCTTTTTCTCTTTTAAATAATTTTTTTTTTTTTTTTCTATTTTGAATGCTGGCAGTCCATCTCTGTACCACATATATCCCCGACCGCTTAGACCACGCTGTGTTAGGAAGGGGGCCCCGGGGAAGGGGGAAGGCATGCAGTTGGATAAGGTGCCAATCCTCCAGGGGTGCCGCAAAGAAGTGCTGAGGTCTCTGTAAAACCCAAGTGCAGGGTGGCAGAGGACCTTGAGGCCTGGCCTCATAGCTGGAGAGGGGGATTGGGAGTCCTGTTCCTCTCAAACTGAACCCCTAGACTGAGCAGGTGGTGGCAGCGAGCCCAAGGGGCAGGAGGAGAAATAGCTCCCTCCAGGAGTTGGCGACTCAATAGGGAGCTGACGGGACCGGGTCTGAAGGCAGAATCGGGCCGGTTCCGTCACAGCCACATTGTGTGGACTGGATGGGCCATTGGCCTGATCCAACATGGCTTCTCTTATGTTCTTATGGATAGCATTTGCATGGGAAAGCAATGAAAGGTAATAAAAGTTGCCTGTTAATTGCTTTTGCTACAAGACTAGGTAAAACAAAAGGACATATATTTCTGCTTACTGTACCCCATTCCCTTATCTGAAGAAGTATGCATACATATGAAAGCTTATCTTCTGAATAAAACTTTGCTTGGTGTAGTGGTTAAGTGCGTGGACTCTTATCTGGGAGAACTGGGTTTGATTCCCCACTCCTCCACTCGCATCTGCTGGAATAGCCTTGCGTCAGCCAGAGCTCTCTTATCTGGGAGAACCGGGTTTGATTCCCCACTCCTCCACTTGCACCTGCTGGAATGGCCTTGGGTCAGCCGTAGCTCTGGCAGAGGTTGTCCTTGAAAGGGCAGCTGCTGTGAGAGCCCTCTCAGCCCAACCCACCTCACAGGATGTATATTGTGGAGGAGGAAGATACAGGAGATTGTAAGCCACTCTGAAATTTGTAGTGGACAGCGGAATATAAATCCAATATCTTCTTCTTCTTGGTCTTAAAGGTGCTACTGGACTCATAAGAACATAAGAGAAGCCCTGTTGGATCAGGCCAGTGGCCCATCCAGTCCAACACTCTGTGTCACATAAGAACATAAGAGAAACCCTGTTGGATCAGGCCAGTGGCCCATCCAGTCCAGCACTGTGTCACACGAGAACATAAGAGAAGTCCTGTTGGATCAGGCCAGTGGTCCATCTAGTCCAACACTCTGTGTCACATAAGAACATAAGAGAAGTCATGTTGGAGCAGGCCAGTGGTCCATCCAGTCCAACACTTTGTGTCACACGAGAACATAAGAGAAGCCCTGTTGGATCAGGCCAATGGCCCATCCAGTCCAACACTCTGTGTCACAGAAGAACATAAGAGAAGCCCTGTTGGATCAGGCCAATGGCCCATCTAGTCCAACACTCTGTGTCACATCAGAACATAAGAGAAGCCATGTTGGATCAGGCCAGTGGCCCCTCCAGTCCAACACTCTGTGTCACATAAGAACATAAGAGAAGCCCTGTTGGATCAGGCCAGTGGCCCATCCAGTCCAACACTCTGTGTCACATAAGAACATAAAAGAAGCCATGTTGGATCAGGCCAATGGCCCCTCCAGTCCAACACTCTGTGTCACACAGTGGCCAATATATGTGTTCCAGCAAAATCCTTCCTGGAGAACTTAGATACCAAATTATATTTTCCTTTCAAAGAAGGTTGACTACAGGAAAGAGCACGGCCAATTCCTGAACCTTTAATAAAGCCAAAGAGTTAAAAACAAAGGGCCTCAGGGCAGCATGAACTGCAGAATCTAATGGCAGCTTAAATAGTAGCTTCTCTGCACGTCGCCAAGAGCGCTGGAGATGAAAAACAGCTCCCAAGTGAAGTGTTTCAAAAAACCCTTGTCCATGGGAGAGATCAGACCTGTAGACACAGCAGGGGAGACACCAGTGTTGAAGCTTTAATCATTCAGGTTAATGACCCGGAGATGGTCCAAGGCCTCCAGTATTTCCTGCATCTCCTCCAAAAATTGTCCATTGTCAAGGGCAAACTCCAGATCTATCTTGAAGAACACCAGCCGGGTAAATATGTTCAGTCTGCCCAGCTTTTTCTGTATCAAGGGGTGGTCGGACAAGCGCACCAGACGGTTGGCCTGGACCAGGATCAGGTCATGAAGGTACTTCAGATACTTCAGGCAGCTTCTGGGTTTCAGTTCCTCCAGGTGTTCATGGAGGACGTTCAGATCTCCCAGACAGTCCTCTCCCGCCCAGTCGTAGGGCTGAATTTCCTCTAAGTAGTTCCTCATATCCATCAGACTCCTATAAGCTTTCTTGGGGGCAATGCAAGACATGGGGCTGTGCAACGGCTTCAGGGTCTTCTCAACTTGGTCAACGACTTCAGCTACGTTCCACTTGCGAGCTGCATCCAGGACGGACTTCATCTCCCTCCCTATTTTGGAGAGGTTGCTGAGGAAAAAGAAGAAGCCGTTGTCCAACAGGGAATCCAGTAAGGAGAGAGCAGAGTTGATGATGACCTCCATGTCGTCCAGATCCCATTCGTCTCGGTCTTCCTCCTCCAAAGACACGCTCTTCAGTTCTGCCCTGAACTCTGCCAAGGTGCTTGGGAGCAGAGACAGGCTTGTAGTGTAACCTTCTTCCCACATCAGCACTCTTCTCTTTCAGCAGCCGGTGGCCCTGAGAAGAATAAGAAGGAGAAGAGGAGGAGGAGGAGAAGAAGAGGAAGAAGAAGAGGAGGAGGAGAAAGAAGAAGAAGAAGAAGAGGAAAAAGAAGAGAAGGAAGAGGAAGAAGGAAGAAGAAAAAGAGGAAGAAAGAAGAAGAGGAGGAAGAAGAAGACGAAGAAGAAGGAAAGAAAGAAAGGAAGAAAGAAAGAAAGAAAGAAAGAAAGAAAGAAAGAAAGAAAGAAAGAAAGAAAGAAAGAAAGAAAGAAAGAGGAAGAAAGAAAGAGGAAGAAAGAAGAGGAAGAAAGAAGAGGAAGAAAGAAGAGGAAGAAAGAAGAAAAAGTATGTTTGTAGTAATGGAAAAAATAAATTTAGGGGAACATTTTATAAAGATGACGAAAGCAATATACACGGAACAATATGCAAAATTGTGTATAAATGCAGATCTCACAAAAGAGTTGAAGGTAAGCAAAGGTACAAGACAAGGATGTCCGTTATCACCATTGTTGTTTATAATGACTCTTGAAATTCTACTACAACAAATACAGAATGACAACGAAATAGAAGGATTAAAAATTAGAGGATTCTCTTATAAATATAAAGCCTTTGCAGATGATATTGTGTTTATAATAGAGAATCCGATCCGTGTCACCGTTACTGTTAACTAAGATAAAAGAATATGGAGAATTAGCAGGACTATACATAAATAAAGAGAAATCGAAATTTTTATGTAAAAATATGCAACCAAATAGACTTAAAGAATTGCAAACGGTGACGGGTTGTGAAGTCGCGACTAAAGTTAAATATCTTGGAGTGGAAATAACTATGAAGAATATTGATTTGTTTAAAAATAATTATGAAAAATTATGGTGTAAGATGGACAAAGATTTGATGACATGGAATAGACTTAACTTGTCCTTATTGGGCAGGATAGCTGCAATAAAGATGAATATTTTGCCAAGAATAATGTATTTGTTCCAAACTATCCCGATTGTGAAAGATACCAAACAATTTAACAAATGGCAAAGGAAAATTTCTGATTTTGTATGGGCTGGAAAGAAACCAAGGATCAAGATGAAGATTTTAATAGATGCCAAAGAGAGAGGTGGTTTTCAGCTCCCGGACTTAAGATTGTATCATGATGCGGTCTGTTTGACATAGATCAAAGATTGGATAATGCTGTTAGATAAAAAACCTTTATGGTTAGAAGCTCATGGGAATAAATTCGGCTGGCACGCATATCTGTGTTATGGAAAGAAGAAGATGGACGGCTTTTTCTCTCACCATTATATCAGAAATAGTTTGTTAAACACTTGGATAAAATACAAGAAATATGGCGATGAGAGAAAGCCGCTCTGGATAGTGCCAGCGGAAGTAATAAAAATAACAGCTGAGTCTGATGAAGAAAGAGCGATGTCATACAATCAACTGCTTAAGATTCAAGGAGACAAAATTGAATTAAAATCTGCAGAAGAGTTAAATAATAAATATGATTGGTTTCAGATGCAACAAATTAAAAGCTTGATGGAAAATGATATTAAAATGGATGGAATTAGACGCGAGCAAACAGAATTGGAAAGGATCCTGCTTGGAGATAATGAAAAATTAATATCGAAAGTATATAAATTACTATTGAAGTGGCTTACAGAAGAAGAAGTAGTTAAATCTCAAATAGTAAAATGGGCAATTAATGTGAATAGAGAAATACAAATGGATACATGGGAGCACCTTTGGAAGAACTCGATGAAGATTTCAACCTGTCAGAGTATTAAGGAGAACTGTTTTAAGATGATGTATAGGTGGTACACGACTCCGAAAAAGCTAGCTAGGATGAGCAAAAAGATGTCGGATAGATGTTGGAAATGTAAAAAACATGAAGGCTCTTTCTTCCATATGTGCTGGACTTGTGAAAAAGCGAAGGAGTATTGGAATATGATACAACAAGAAATCTCCAAAATTTTGGGCTATGACTTTAAGAAAATTACAGAGACTTTTTTGCTTGGATTACAATTAGAAAAATTTCCAAAGGAAGACAGGACTTTAATTTGGTACTTGCTCTCAGCTGCTAGGACATTGTATGCGCAGCTTTGGAAACAAGGAACAATACCAGATAAATGGGACTGGATTGTGAAAGTTTTATTGTGGAGTGAGATGGACAAATTAACTAAAACTTTAAGAGACTATGATTTAGACTTATTCAAAAAGGAGTGGAAGAAATTCAAAGGATATATGGAGAAAGAGTGGAACGTAAAAGGACATTGGACAATTTTTTAGTATAAATCAAAAGTATTATATTTTGATAGATTAGTGGTACCTTTAGAATTAACTGGAAATTTATAACTTCGGGGAAGTCATCATTGGAGGGAGTGGGGTGAAATATCATATGGTTTAGTATAAGAAAGAGTTAATTAAATATTGTAACCATGTGTTATTAATAAATTGGTAAAACACAAGAAAAAGTAGAGGAAGTAGAAGAAAAAGAAGAGGAAGAAAGAAGG
Source organism: Heteronotia binoei (assembly GCF_032191835.1). Taxonomy (NCBI): domain Eukaryota; kingdom Metazoa; phylum Chordata; class Lepidosauria; order Squamata; family Gekkonidae; genus Heteronotia; species Heteronotia binoei. The sequence goes on from NC_083225.1 coordinate 194,051,366, forward strand.
AGGAGGAAGATGAAGAAGAAAGAAGAGAGAAAGAACAAGAGCAAGAAGGAGGAGGAGGAAAAGAAAGAAGAGGAAGAAGAAGAAGGAAGAAGAAGAAAAAGAAGAGGAAGAAAAAGAGGAAGAAAAAAGAAGAAGAGGAAGAAGAAGAAGAAAGAAAGAAGAGGAAGAAAGGAAGAGGAAGAAGAAGAAGAAAAAGAAGAGGAAGAAAGAAGGAGGAGGAAGATGAAGAAGAAAGAAGAGAGAAAAAAGAAGAGCAAGAAGGAGGAGGAGGAAAAGAAAGAAGAGGAAGAAGAAGAAGGAAGAAGAAGAAAAAAAAGAGGAAGAAAAAGAGGAAGAAAAAAGAAGAGGAGGAAGAAGAAGAAGAAAGAAAGAAGAGGAAGAAAGGAAGAGGAAGAAAGAAGGAGGAGGAAGATGAAGAAGAAAGAAGGAGGAGGAAGATGAAGGAGAAAGAAGAAGAGCAAGAAGGAGGAGGAGGAAAAGAAAGAAGAAGAGGAAAAAGTGTAGGAAGAAGATGATGACGACGATGATATTGGATTTAGATCCTGCCCTCCACTCCGAATCTCAGACTCTCAGAGCGGTCACAATCTCCTTTATCTTCCCCCCCTCAACAGACACCCTGTGAGGTAGATGAAGATATTGGATTTATATCCCGCCCTCCACTCCAAAGAGTCTCAGAGCGGCTCACAATCTCCTTTACCTTCCTCCCCCACAAAAGACACCCTGTGAGGTAGATGAAGATATTGGATTTATATCCCGCCCTCCACTCCGAAGAGTCTCAGAGCGGCTCACAATCTCCTTTACCTTCCTCCTCTCTCTCTTGCATTCCAGTTACCAGATTTAAAACTATATCATGAAACAATTTGTTTAGTGTGGATAAAAGAATGGGTGACGCTGTTAAACAAAAAACTTTTAGCATTGGAAGGTCTTTCAACATATGAACATATGAAGCTGCCTTATACTGAATCAGACCCTCGGTCCATCAAAGTCAGTATTGTCTTCTCAGACTGGCAGCGGCTCTCTAGGGTCTCAAGCTGAGGTTTTTCACACCTATTTGCCTGGACCCTTTTTTGGAGATGCCAGGGATTGAACCTGGGACCTTCTGCTTCCCAAGCAGATGCTCTACCACTGAGCCACCGTCCCTCCCCTATGGAGGGGAGGTCATGGAAATAAATCAGGCTGGCACGCTTATATGTACTATGGGGGAAAAAAGCTGGTTTTTTTTTCTCTCACCATTATATAAGAAACAATTTGCTAAATATATGGATGAAATATAAGAAATATGGGGATGAGAGAAAACCGTTATGGATAGTGCCAGCAGAAGTAATAAAAATAACAGCTGAGACGGGTGAAGAAAAGTGGTTGTCATATAATCAACTATTAAAAATACAAAGTGGCAAAATAGAATTGAAAACTGCTGAAGAGCTGAATAATAAATATGATTGGTTCCAAATGCAACAAATAAAGAGCTTGGTGAAAAATGATATTAATAAGAAAAGAGCAAACAGAAATGGGAAAAGTTCTGCTTAGAGACAATGAAAAATTAATTTCAAAATTATATAAATTACTTTTAAAATGGTCTACGGAAGATGAAGTAGTGAAATCTCAAATGATTAAGTGGGCCATCTAGCCTCTGTTTAAAAACCTCCAAAGAAAAAGAGCCCACCACCTCCTGAGTTGGAAGGGACATCCAGGGTCATCTAGTCCAACCCCCTGCACAATGCAGGAAACTCACAAACACCTCCCCCTCAATTCACAGGATCCTCATTGCTGTCAGATGGCCATCTAGCCTCTGTTTAAAAACTTCCAAGGAAGGAGAGCCCACCCCCTCCTGAGGAATCATAGAGTTGGAAGAGACCTCCAGGGTCATCTAGTCCAACCCCCTGCACAAGGCAGGAAACTCACAAACACCTCCCCCCCTAAATTCACAGGATCCTCATTGCTGTCAGATGGCCATCTAGCCTCTGTTGAAAAACCTCCAAGGAAGGAGGGCCCACCACCTCCCAAGGAAGCCTGATCCACTGATGAACCGCTCTGTCAGAAAGTTCTTCCTCATGTTGAGCCAGAAATTCTTTTGATTTAATTTCAACCCATTGTTTGAAATTGGTTCTGGTTCTACCTTCCATGGCCACAGAAAACAATTCCACCCCATCCTCTATAGGACAGCCCTTCAAGTCCTTGAAGATGGTGATCCTACAGAACCCTTTGAGTCGCCACAAAAAAGGCAGACTATAAAGAAAAAGGCAGAGATAGTCCGCTGTGCAATCACCAGTCGTTTCCGACTCTGGGGTGATGTTGCTTTCATGACGTTTTCACGGCAGACTTTTGACGGGGTGGTTTGCCATCGCCTTCCCCAGTCATCTACGCTTCCCTTCCAGCAAGCTGGGGACTCATTTGACTGACCTCGGAAGGATGGAAGACTGAGTCATCCTTGAGCCAGCTACCTGAACCCAGCTTCTGCCGGGATCAAACTCAGGTCATGAGCAGAGCCTGGACTGCAGAACTGCAGCTTTATCACTTTGCGCTACGGGGTTCTTAGACTATATTAAAAATAAATTACATTAAATATGAATTCTACTTTCTACACTTCAACAGTAAGGGTTTTTTTTTTCTTTTTTAATGGTCTACATAGATAAGCCCTTTCCTCCTTGGTTTCCTTTTCTAGGTTACCAAAGCTGCCATGCTCTTCCAAGCCAGATATTTTAGATCTCAAAAGAAGAAGATATTGGATTTATATCCCGCCCTCCACGCCAAAGAGTCTCGGAGCCACAGCTATTTGATGTCATTTAACTTTTGCTGGTTTTCAAGGATTTATTATATTCTATACTGTTACTGTTGGTTTTAAACTATACTCTATTCTTACATTAATGCCACTAAAGGTCTAATGAATGAATGAGTCTCAGAGCGGCTCACAATCTCCTTTATCTTCCTCCCCCACAATAGACACCCTGTGAGGTAGATGAAGATATTGGATTTATATCCCACCCTCCACTCCAAAGAGTCTCAGAGCGGCTCACAATCTCCTTTCCCTTCCTCCCCCACAACAGACACCCTGTGAGGTGGGTGGGGCTGAGAGAGTCTCAGAGCGGCTCACAATCTCCTTTATCTTCCTCCCCCACAATAGACACCCTGTGAGGTAGATGAAGATATTGGATTTATATCCCACCCTCCACTCCAAAGAGTCTCAGAGCGGCTCACAATCTCCTTTCCCTTCCTCCCCCACAACAGACACCCTGTGAGGTGGGTGGGGCTGAGAGAGCTCTGACAGAAGCTGCCTTTTCAAGGACAACCTCTGCCAGAGCTATGGCTGACCCCAGGCCATTCCAGCAGCTGCAAGTGAAGGAGTGGGGAATCGAACCCAATTCTCCCAGATAAGAGTCTGCACACTTAACCACTGCACCAAACTGGCTCTCCAAGGACAGCCAAATAAGAGAGAAGAGAATTTCCAGGCCTTCTAATTTGTGTAAATCAGCTAAATAATGCCAATAATGTTTCTAAAAATAAACCACCTCTCACTTCTTAATTAACTCACCTCACCTCCAGAGAAATCAGGACAGAAAATACCAATCAAAAATAGTAACCTACAGCTCCCTTTATAAAGTGGCTTCCTCCAACACAGGTGTAAGAATTCAAGGGAGAGGAAGTCAAACCTTATGGTCCCGATCCTGCAAGGCACCCCTGTGGCAGTGGCAAAGCTATAAGAAACAATGTGAGGGCTAGGGTTGCTAAGTCCAATTCAAGAAATATCTGGGGACTCTGGGGGTGGAGCCAGGAGACTTTGGGGGCGGAGCAAGGAGCAAGGGTGTGGCGAGCATAATTGAAGATTATGCCTGGGATAGAGAAGGTAGAGGAAGAAGTCCTTTTCTCCATTTCTCACAATATGAGAACTCGTGGGCACTCGATGAAATTGCTGAGCAGTCGGGTTAGAACGGGTAAAAGGAAGTCCTCCTTCACCCAAAGGGTGATTAACATGTGGAATTCACTGCTGCAGGAGGTGGTGGCGGCTACAAGCATAGCCAGCTTCAAGAGGGGATTGGATGAACATATGGAGCAGAGCTCCATCAGGAGCTATTAGCCACAACGTATTGATGCAACTCTCTGGAGCAGAGAAGCTCTGTATTCTTGGTGCTTGGGGGAGGAGGGCGCAGAGGGAGGGCTTCTGGTGGCCTGGCCCCACTGGTGGACCTCCTGATGGCACCTGTTTTTTTTGGACACTGTGTGACACAGAGTGTTGGACCGGATGGGCCATTGGCCTGATCCAACATGGCTTAGAATCATAGAATCACAGAGTTGGAAGGGACCTTCAGGGTCATCTAGTCCAACCCCCTGCACAATACAGGAAACCCACAAATACCTACCCCAAATTCACAGGATCTTCATTGCTGTCAGATGGCCATCTAGCCTCCGTTTAAAAACCTCCAAGGAAGGAGAGCCCACCAGCTCCTGAGTTGGAAGGGACATCCAGGGTCATCTAGTCCAACCCCCTGCACAATGCAGGAAACTCACAAACACCTCCCCCTAAATTCACAGGATCTTCATTGCTGTCAGATGGCCATCTAGCCTCTGTTGTAAAACCTCCAAGGAAGGAGAGCCCACCACCTCCCGAGGACGCCTGTTCCACTGAGGAACTGCTCCAAGTGTCAGGAATCGCAGAGTTGGAAGGGACCTCCAGGGTCATCTAGTCCGACCCCCTGCACAATACAGGAAACCCACAAATACCTCCCCCTAAATTCACAGGATTTTCATTGCTGTCAGACGGCCATCTAGCCTCTGTTGAAAAACCTCCAAGGAAGGAGAGCCCACCACCTCCCAAGGACACTTGTTTCACTGAGGAATCGCTCTAACGTTCAGGAAGTTCTTCCTCATGTTGAGCCGGAAACTCTTTTGATTTAATTTCAGCCTGTTGGTTCTGGTCCTGCCTTCCGGGGCCACAGAAAACAATTCTACACCCTCCTCTATAGGACAGCCCTTCAAGTACTTGAAGATCGTGATCCTATCACTTCTAAGCTGCCTCCTCTCCAGGCTAAACAGGCCCAGCTCCCTCAGCTTTTCCTCTTTCAACCTTTTCCTCTTATGAGCTCCAAAAGGAGTTCTGTCGATCGCATTTAAAAGGACTGCATACCTTTTAAATGCCTTCCCTCCAGTGGAAATAATGAAGGATAGGAAGCGCTTTCTTCAAGGGAACTGATCTCTGTAGTTGTGTGTGTGTGTGTGTGTGTGGGGAATCAGTTGCGATAGCGTCTCCAGGCAGCACCTGGAGGCTGGCAACCCTTGCTGATGCTTACTTGGAATTTCCTAAGAGGTTATGATTGGATCAAATTCCCGAGGCAGCCATTTTGTGGTAGCACCAATTGCTTCTTCTCAACATTCCCCCCAAAAACGGTAGGCTTGACAATGTTTGGGGCTCCATTACACAAATCACTCCCCAACACAACTCCCTGGTTTAAGGAGACTGCAATTTCAGTCTTGACAGTGGGGAAGATTATGACAAGTGGAGGGGAGGAAGAAGCAACCTGGATATGATTCTGAGCAAACAGAGAAAGCCTTAATTCTATGATCTGTTGCTGGCCCTCCAGAGGATCTGATTGGCCCCTGTGTGAGACAGGAGGCTGGACTAGAGGGACCCTCCCTGGTCTGACCCAGCAGGGCTCTTCTGAGGTTCTTCTCAGGGGAAGGCCTCAGCCTCTCTGCCCTGTTGTTGGCCCTCCAGAGGAACTGGGTGGCCCCTGTGTGAGACAGGAGGCTGGACTAGATGGACCCTCACTGGTCTGACCCAGCAGGGCTCTTCTGAGGTTCTTCTCAGGGGAAGGCCTTGGCCTCTCTGCCCTGTTGTTGGCCCTCCAGAGCAACTGGTTGGCCTATGTGTGAGACAGGAGGCTGGACTAGATGGACCCTCACTGGTCTGACCCAGCAGGGCTCTTCTGAGGTTCTTCTCAGGGGAAGGCCTTGGCCTCTCTGCCCTGTTGTTGGCCCTCCAGAGCAACTGGTTGGCCTATGTGTGAGACAGGAGGCTGGACTAGATGGACCCTCACTGGTCTGACCCAGCAGGGCTCTTCTGATGTTCTTCTCAGAGGAAGGCCTCGGCCTCTAGCCCCTGTTGTTGGCCCTTCAGAGGAACTGGCTGGCCACCGTGTGAGACAGGAGGCTGGACTAGATGGACCCTCTCTGGTCTGACCAGCAGGGCTCTTCTGATGTTCTTCTCAGAGGAAGGCCTCGGCCTCTAGCCCCTGAAGTTGGCCCTTCAGAGGAACTGGCTGGCCACCGTGTGAGACAGGAGGCTGGACTAGATGGACCCTCCTTGGTCTGATCCAGCAGGGCTCTTCTGAGGTTCTTCTCAGGGGAAGGCCTTGACCTCTCTGCTCTCTTGTTGGCCCTCCAGAGGAACTGGCTGGCCACTAGACTTGCCAATCCCCAGGTCCCAGTGGGAGTTCTTCCGCTTTCCCAGGCTCCTTCCCGCCCCCACAGCCCCCATGTGCCTTTCCACCTCCGGAGGCTTCAATCTTCGATTGAAAGGCTTCCTCTTGGGATGGGGTGTCTGTGTTACTTTGAAGAAGTTGGCAGCAAGTAGAGAGGCCAATCCCTTGCTTCAGAGTCGCCAGAAACGAGTGGGGGGCGGGGAGGGAAACATCTGCTGAGCACTTCATTATTCCCTATGTGGAGATCGATACTCATAGGGTATAATGGGGAATTAATCTGGAGGTTTCGGGAGCTCTGGGGGAGTTGTTTTTTGAGGTAAAGTTACCATATTTTCAGTATAGTATCTAGTGTCTCTCCCCAAAGTACCCCCCCAAGTTTCAAAACGATTGGACCAGGGGGTCCAATCCTATGAGCCGCAAAAGAAGGTGCCCCTAACCTTCATTATTTCCTATAAAAGGAAGAAATTTAAAAAGGTGTGCTGTCCCTTTAAATGTAATGGCCAGAACTCTCTTGGAGTTCAATTATTCTTGTCACACCCTTGCTCCTGGCTCCGCCCCAATGTCTCCTGGCTCCACCCCCAAAGTCCCCAGATATTTCTTGAATTGGACTTGGCAACCCTACTGGCCACTGTGTGAGAAAGGAGGCTGGACTAGATGGACCCTCCCAGGTCTGATCCAGCAGGGCTCTTCTGGTGTTCTTCTCAGGGGAAGGCCTCGGCCTCTCCTGCCCTGTTGTTGGCCTTCAGAGGAACTGGGTGGCCACTGTGGGAGACAGGAGGCTGGACTAGATGGACCCTCCTTGGTCTGACCCAGCAGGGCTCGTCTGATGTTCTTCTCAGGGGAAGGCCTCGGCCTCTCTGCCCTGTTGTTGGCCCTCCAGAGGAACTGGCTGGCCACTGTGTGAGACAGGAGGCTGGACTAGATGGACCCTCCCTGGTCTGACCCAGCAGGGCTCTTCTGATGTTCTTCTCAGGGGAAGGCCTCGGCCTCTCTGCCCTGTTGTTGGCCCTCCAGAGGAACTGGTTGGCCACTGTGTGAGGCAGGAGGCTGGACTAGGGACCCTCCCTGGTCTGACCCAGCAGGGCTCTTCTGCTGTTCTTCTCAGGGGAAGGCCTCGGCCTCTCTGCCCTGTTGTTGGGCCTCCAGAGGAACTGGCTGGCCACTGTGTGAGACAGGAGGCTGGACTAGATGGACCCTCCCTGGTCTGATCCAGCAGGGCTCTTCTGATGTTCTCCTCAGGGAAAGGCCTCAGCCTCTCTGCCCTGTTGTTGGCCCTCCAGAGGAACTGGCTGGCCACTGTGTGAGGCAGGAGGCTGGATTAGATGGACCCTCCCTGGTCTGATCCAGCAGGGCTCCTCTGATGTTCTTATGACTGGTTGGCCCCTGTGCGAGACAGGATGCTGGACTAGATGGACCCTCACCTTCTCTGACCCAACACGATTCTTCAGCTGTTGCTATGTTCCTAAGAAGCAACCAGGGAGAATGGGCTGACTCATCTAAGCATCTACGTTTTAGTCTCGGCACAGCACTTGATGCAATTTATATCCATTTAAATTAGGCTATGCATAATGCTTGGATCATGCCACGTGCCCACAGGCTAAGCTGCGTCCCTATCGAACCTGAGTAGCTTTGGGAGTTTCATGGCTACTTGGGAGTCTAGCACGGCCTGTCTTTGTGCTTGACCTACTCAAGGTCTGCAGTATCCATTACTCTCACAGGTGACCTGACTCGGCGGTGTAGAACAGAATGTTTGTTACTACCGAGGAGACCAAACCCCCCCAGTTCCCACCATCAGGACTGGTGTTGTTAAATCGTAATTCTTCGAGCTGGGACCTTGTATTATTACAGGCGTAATCGTCTGCCATTTTCCTGAGGTAAAAAAGTAGACTGAGAAGGGCAGAGACAACCCGAAACATGATTTGGAAGATTACTACAGTGGCTGGGCGGATTCAGAAGTGTGTAGACCGGTGGGGAGGGTGTGCGTGACCTTTTTTGAGCCTGCAGGGTATGTTTGGGATTCCGGCACCGCATGGTGGTTACGGCCGCAAAATGGCAGCCGCAGGAGGCGGAGCCAACCACAAAATGGTGGCTGTAGCTTACTGTACATCGCATGATGAAAAGCCTTGTATTCTAAGCAATTTTTTTAAAACCTCTGCACAGCCAAACTTGCCGAGAGGCAGAATGGTGTAGTGGTTAAGAGCAGCAGGCTGTAATCTACGGAGATTTGATTCCCTGCTCCATCTCCACATGCAGCTGCTGGGCAACCTGTTGAGGCTGGGCGAGTGGGCGTCAACGTGGCAGATGAGGTTCAGTGTGGCCAAGTGCAAAGTAATGCACAATGGGGACAAGAATCCCAGCTGCAAATACAAGTTGATGGGGTGTAGGGTTGCCAAGTCCAACCCCAGAAATATCTGGGGACTTTGGGGGTGGAGCCAGGAGACACTGGGGTGGAGCTAGGGGGGAGGGGGGGAAACGCCGGCGGGGAGCGTGGCCAGCCGCCCCGTCTCGGAGCGGGCGACGCCGCTGCGCGGCTGCCGCCTCTTCTCTGCTCGCCGTGGCTGCTCCTCCAAGATGGGCTCAACCTGAGCCCATCTCGGAGGAGCAGCCACGGCGAGCGGAGAAGAGGCGGCATCAGCGCGGCGGCCTCGCCCCTCCGCCTCTGGGGTGGAATCGGAGGGGGGGGAGGCGGACCGTGGGCGTGGCGAGCTGCGAGTCCGGGTCCTAGAAGGGCCCGGATTTGCGGCTCGCCATGCTCCTGGCCTGCCTCCGCCCTCTCCTGGTTTTGCCTGCGCTGCTGTCACCTCTTGGCTGCTCCTCCGAGATGGGCTCAGCCTGGGCCCATCTTGGAGGAGCAGCTGCGGTGGGCGGGGAGGGGGCGGCGGCGGCCTCGCCCGCTCCGGGATGGGGCGGCTCAACATGCCCCCTGGCGCCGTTTCCCCCTCCCCCCGCTTCTATTTTTTGGGGGAGCGGGGGAAGAGGGTGGAAATCCTGGGGTCCCCCGCCAGGGCGGGAGGGTTGGGAAGCCTAATGGGGTGTGAACTGGCAGAGACTGACCAAGAGAGAGATCTTGGGGTCGTGGTAGAGAACTCACTGAAAATGTCAAGACAGTGTGCGATTGCAATAAAAAAGGCCAACGCCATGCTGGGAATTATTAGGAAAGGAATTGAAAACAAATTAGCCAGTATCATAATGCCCCTCCATAAATCGATGGTGCGGTCTCATTTGGAATACCGTGTGCAATTCTGGTCACTGCACCTCAAAAAGGATATTCTAGCATTGGAAAAAGTGCAGAAAAGGGCTACTAGAATGATTAAAGGTTTGGAACACTTTCCCTATGAAGAAAGGTTGAAACGCTTGGGGCTCTTTAGCTTGGAGAAACATCGACTGTGGGGTGACATGATAGAGGTTTACAAGATAATGCATGGGATGGAGAAAGTAGAGAAAGAAGTACTTTTCTCCCTTTCTCACAATACAAGAACTCATGGGCATTCGATGAATATGCTGAGCAGTCAGGTTAAAACGGATAGAAGGAAGTACTTCTTCAACCAAAGGGTGATTAACATGTGGAATTCACTGCCACAGGAGGTGGCGGTGGCTATAAGTATAGCCAGCTTTAAGAGGGGATTGGATAAAGCTATGGAGCAGAGGTCCATCAGTGGCTATTAGTCATAGTGTATATATATGTGTGTGTACACATACACACATATTGGCCACTGTGTGACACAGGCTGTTTTCGCACTGACCTTAATCAGCAGCGACGCCCCTCTTCACCACGCAGGATCGGCGCGGATTTCGCACTAATTGCCGCGGAGCACCCGTAAGAGCAGTTTCCATTTGCGCCGCAAAAGCCGCGGGACTTTCCGGCTTTTCCGGGTGCTCCGCGGCAATTAGTGCAAAATCCGCTCTGATCCTGCGCGGTGAAGAGGGGCGTCGCTGCTGATTAAGGTCAGTGCGAAAACGCCCACAGAGTGTTGGACTGGATGGGCCATTGGCCTGATCCAGCATGTCTTCTCTTATGTTCTTATGTGACACAGAGTGTTGGACTGGAGGGGCCATTGGCCTGATCCAGCATGTCTTCTCTTATGTTCTTATGTGACACAGTGTTGGACTGGAGGGGCCATTGGCCTGATCCAACATGGCTTCTCTTATGTTCTTATGTGACACAGAGTGTTGGACTGGATGGGCCACTGGCCTGGTCCAACATGGCTTCTTTTATGTTCTTATGTGACTCAGAGTGTTGGACTGGAGGGTCATTGGCTTGATCCAACAGGGCTTCTCTTATGTTCTTATGTGAAACAGAGTGTTGGACTGGATGGGCCATTGGCCTGATCCAACAGGGCTTCTCTTATGTTCTTATGTGACACAGAGTGTTGGACTGGATGGGCCATTCGCCTGATTTGATTCCCCACTCCTCCACTTGCACCTGCTGGAATGGCCTTGGGTCAGCCTGAGTTCTCTTATCTGGGAGAACCGGGTTTGATTCCCCACTCCTCCACTTGCAGCTGCCGGAATGGCCTTGGGTCAGCCACAAGTTCTCTCAAGGCTGTTCTGCTCAAGAGCAGTTTCTGTCAGAGCTCTCTCAGCCCCACCTCACAGGATGTCTTGTTGTGGGGGAGGAAGGTAGAGGAGATTGTAAGCCACTCAGTCTCTGATTCAGAGAGAAGGGCAGGGTATAAATCCAACAACGTCTTCTTCTTCATCTCCTCCTCCTTTCTCTCCTCTTCCTTCTTCTGCCAGTTTGGTGTAGTGGTTAACTGTGCAGACTTATCTAGGAGAACCATGTTTGATTCACCACCTCCACTTGCACCTGCTGGAATGGCCTTCTAGTGGAATGGCCTTCTAGGGGGACTCTGAGATTCAAAGTGGAAGACAGGATATAAATCCAATATCTTCTTCTTTTACTTCATCTCCACTTGCAGCTGCTGGAATGGCCTTGGGTCAGCCATAGCTCTCACAGAGCTGTCCTTGAAAGGGCAGCTTCTGGGAGAGCCCTCTCAGTCGCACCCACCTCACAGGGTGTCTGTTGTAGGAGGGGGGGGTGAAGGTAAAGAAGACTGTAGGCTGCTCTGAGACACTGTGAATCAGAGTGGAGGGCAGGATATAAATCCAATATTATCATCATCTTCTTACTTTCTCCAAACTGCCTTAAGTCTTAATAAGAAAAGCAGACTATAAATGATGATGATGGTGGTGATGCCATCAAATACAACAGGATCAGGAGACAAATCTCAATGAATTATGGGGGTGGGGGAAGATTTGTCTGATGGCAGAAAGTGCAAATTCTGCATTTACTGCATCTCCATGGACCAGGGCAGAAGTATAAGAACACTAGAGAAGCTATGTTGGATCAGATCAATGGCCCATCCAGCCCAACTCCCTCGGTCACTCAGTGGCCAAAAACCCAGGGGCCATCAGGAGGTCCATCAGTAGTGACCCTAGGATGGAACCGCTGTGGGAGGTGGCAAGGGACCAGAAAGTGGAGTTCTCAGAAGCTGAGACAGGGGATAGGTGATGGTTTTCCTGCCACTTCATACTGGTGAACGGAAAGTGGAATGGGAGGGACCCCATGTGATTGTGGATGACCTGGGCGATGCTACTTATGTGGTGGCTATGGAGAAAATGGGAAAGGCAGTTCAAGTGGTGCAGGTGAATGCACCACAGCCATTCTCTGCGAGGTCCATGGTGGTGCATATAGGTAGGAAGGAAGGAGACAAAAAGAAGCTGGGACAGCAATTGTTTGGAGCCCCAGAGGTGGGTTTCTGGGAGGACAGAGTGGACAGAGGGAACATTCCACCAATGAGGGATAAAGAAGAGGCAACTGTGTGGGAACTGGGCAGTTTCTAACCTCATATGTGGGGCCAGGAATTTCCTCCTTTGATGGACCACTCACCCCAGCAACAGCAGCAACGAAGGGAGAGCACCAAACTCCAGAGGTGGTCCTGGGAGATGGAGGAGTACATCTTAAAGACGGGACATTCCTTCCGAATGCAGCAATGCGACTTGTCCAGAAAGGGCATGGACACCGAAGTTGTGAGACTTTGTGTATTATTGGAGAAATACCTGAATGTTTGTGTAATATTTTGGTTAACGGGTTTCTCCTTGTTTGTTTGGATTCTGCTACGGGGTCACCTCTGTAGGAGGCAACCCCTCCGGCTCAGAATTTAAGGAGGGGGAAGTGTGGAGAAACGCCATTTTAGTCATTGGTGGTGCTTCATTTGGCAGGGGTCAGTAAATCCCTCAGCAGGCTTTGTAGCCTTCCCCTCACTCCCCCCCTCCCTTCCAGAGCCAAACCAACAACGCTAGGGGGAAAATCTCCTAGAGAGGCAGGAAGTGCTTTTGTTCTTGGCATGTGTGTTAGCAGGAAGAGAAGGGCAGCTGGAAGCGAGCGCTCGAGCGAGCATGTGGTGAGCAATGGAGGCTCCTGCCTGGGAGGCCCCAGGCAGGCAGACTAAGTAAGTAATTCACAAGACAGGGCAAGTTTAGATCAGGGCCAGCAGGACGCGTTTATAACACATTTTGTTTGTCAGGCTGTTTGCTGTGCGTGTGCTGTGCTGTGCTAACTTTTTAAACGCAACTGTTTTTGTTTTGTTTTTCTTTCCCTATCTTTTTCTCTTTGTAAATAAATAGTTTTTCTGTTTTAAATGCTGGCAGTCAATCTCTGTACCACCTAGATCCCCAAACCGCTTTAGACCACGCTGTGTTAAGAAGGGGGCCCCGGGGGAGGAGGAAGGCATGCAGTTGGATAAGGTGCCAATCCTCCAGGGGTGCCCCAAAGAAGTGCTGAGGTCTCTGTGAAACCCAAGTACAGGGTGGCAGAGGACCTTGAGGCCGGGCCTCATAACCGGAGAGGGGGATTGGGAGTCCTGTTCCTCTCAATCTGAACCCCTAGACTGAGCAGGTGGTGGCAGCGAGCCCAAGGGGCAGGAGGAGAAATAGCTCCCTCCAGGAGTTGGCGACTCCATAGGGAGCTGACGGGACCGGGTCTGAAGGCAGAATCGGGCCGGTTCCGTCACACTAGCTCCCTCCAGGAGTTGGCGACTCAATAGGGAGCTGACGGGACCGGGTCTGAAGGCAGAATCGGGCCGGTTCCGCCACACCTTCCACTCTTGCCCCCCCCCCAAGCACCAAGAAGACAGAGCATCACTGCCCCAGACATGAGTACAGAAGAGAAGCCATGTTGGATCAGGCCAATGGCCCATCCAGTCCAACACTCTGTGTCACACAGTGGCCAAAACCCAGGGGCCATCAAGAGGTCCACCAGCAGGGCCGGAACTCCAGAAGCCCCTCCCACCGTTGGCCCCCAAGCACCAAGAATACAGAGCCCCAGACATCAATACTCTGTGGCTAATAGCCACTGATGGACCTCTGCTCCAGATGTTTATCCGGTCCCCTCTTGAAGCTGCCTATGCTTGTAGCCTCCACCATTTCCTGTGGCAGTGAATTCCATGGGTTAACGACATAAGAGTAGCCATGTTGGATCAGGCCAGTGGCCCATCCAGTCACACAGGGGCCAAAAAAACCAGGCCCCATCAGGACGTCCATCAGTGTGGCTAGGACACCAGAAGCCCTCCCACTGTTGCCCCTCCCAAGCACCAAGAATAAAGAGCATCACTTGCCCCAGACATAAGAGTAGCCATGCTGGATTAGGCCAGTGACCCATCCAGTCCAACACTCTGTGTCACACAGTGGCCAAAAGAACCAGGCGCCATCAGGATGTCCACCAGTGGAGCCAGGACACCAGAAGCCCTCCCACTGTTGCCCCCCCAAGCACCCAGAATACAGAACATCACTGCCCCAGACAGATAGTTCCAATGATACGCTGTGGCTAATAGCCACTGATGGACCTCTGCTCCATATGTTTATCCAATCCCCTCTTGAAGCTGGCGATGCTTGCAGCTGTCACGACTCTTTCTGAAGAATCGCACTCTACAGGCTGGTTGCAATTTCACCTCTGAGAAACGTGACACTCCCTAGAACATTCATGCCAACTCCCAATCATAACCAGCCAACTGGTTTATATCTACAAAAGAGCAGTCAGATTAACATTAAAAACGTGACCAACATTTCTCTCTCTCCTTCGGGCCCGTGCAACTAATCAGGACATTGCTGTGATGTAGGGAATAGAAAGCTCAGGCGGACAGTGTTTACTGCGAAAGCGTGAAGCCATCTTGTGTAGTGTTAATCCCTCTCTCGTCCTGTCACGCCCAGCAGTGGTTCTCTCGTGGCTGAGGCAGAGAAAGGCCTTTTCTATCATTTTCTTCCAGACAGACTTTGAGCTGGAAATGTCTGGGCTTGCACCGGCTTGAGGCCTTGTGCCAGAAACCCTTTCTCAGTGGCTTTGTGGCTTACGGACAAAGACGTACCGGAACATTCTCCACATGGGCTCTGCCCTTCCGCCTTCCACTACTCTACGACAGGGTTCTCCTCCTCACCTGGTGGGTAGGAGACTCGAGGAAGGTTAATAACCGTTGGCCAATCTATCACCTCAAGCCTGTCTTTCGGAAAGGGATCTAAGCAGTGCTTCAGGGATTCCCTAAAAGGAAAAGGGAAGAAAACTCTGCTGAGACTGAGGCCCTCAGCCTTTGGGGGAGGCCTTTGCCGTTAGGCCGAAGCCGCCACACCCCGGTCCTCAAAAGTCCCTCGTTAAAACGTCGTCGATGGTGGCATCTCAAAGAGAGAAATCCAGGGTGCAGGTCCAAGTCTGAGGAAATCCAAGTCTGAGGAAGACCTGGCCGCTTGCTGGTAACCCAGCACACGCCACAGGGAACTGGGAAGGACAGGCCAACGACAACAGAGGAGTCCTTCACCGCTTGACCCCAGGACGGGGGCTACGTCCACAAGACCAGCTTCCTGCACTGGTCGACGCTTCCGATGTACAGTCCGGAGGGAGACCAGGCAACCCCGTTCACCGAAGACCTGGAGGGGAGGGAAGAGAAAAACAGAGGGCGACCCAGTCACTTCTCCCTTTTTCAAGGCACCGAGGATATCTGACATGCTTTGGTATGAGTCATACCAGGATAAACTAAGCACTGAAAAAGTTGCAAAGTCTATGGTATATTTACTTTCTAAATGCAATGCAGTTCGTATATAACATTTATTTCTCTAATTGTTTCTACAATATGCTATCCACTCTGGCAAATAATACCAACGAAGTACCAACATGTATACCAAGAGACGTTTGTTGTTGTTCAGTCACACATCAAGTCCGACTCTTTGCGACCCCATGGACCAAGTCACGCCAGGCCCTCCTGTCTTCCACCATCCTCCGAAGTCTGCTCAGATCCGTGTTTGTTACATCAGTAACGCTGTCCAGCCATCTCCTCTTTTGCCGTCCCCTTCTTCTTTGGCCTTCTGTCTTTCCCAGCATCAGGGACTTCTCCAGGAAGCGCTCCCTTCTCTTTTGGTGGCCAAAATATTTCAGCTCCAGCTTCAGCATCTGACCTTCCAGGGAACAGTCTGGGTTGATTTCCCTTAGGACTGACTGATCTGATCTTCTTGCAGTCCAAAGGACTCTCAAGAGTCTTCTCCAGGGAGTGCTCCCTTCTCATTTGGTAGCCAAAGTATTTGACCTTCAGCTTCAGCATCTGACCTTCCAGGGAACAGTCAGGGTTGATTTCCCTTAGGACTGACTGATCTCTGGGCTCCATTCTCCTTTGGTGGTCAAAGTATTTGAGCTTCAGCTTCAGCATCTGACCTTCCAGGGAACAATCTGGGTTGATTTCCCTTAGGACTGACTGATTTGATCTTCTTGGAGTCCAAGAGACTCTCAAGAGTCTTCTCCAGGGAGTGTTCCCTTCTCATTTTGTGACCATAAGTATTTGAGCTTCAGCTTCAGCATCTGACCTTCCAGGGAACAGTCTGGGTTGATTTCCCTTAGGACTGACTGATTTGATCTTCTTGGAGTCCAAGAGACTCTCAAGAGTCTTCTCCAGGGAGTGCTCCCTTCTCATTTTGTGACCATAAGTATTTGAGCTCCAGCTTCAGCATCTGACCTTCCAGGGAACAGTCTGGGTTGATTTCCCTTAGGACTGACTGATTGGATCTTCTTGCAGTCCAAGGGACTCTCAAGATTCTTCTACAAGAGATGTATTCTGTGGCTCTGTTAGAAAATATTTGCATGAGAGACTGAGCAGAAGAAGGGTATCAAAACTGCCTCAAGTTCCAGAAGAGGGGAGTTCTCTTTCTCTCTTCTTGTGGGCCTCGGTCGAATTTCCTCCAAGTGCACAGCTCCAGATCAGTATTAATTGAAACGAACTTGTGGACGTTTCTACTGAAGTTGGAAAAGGAGCGAAACAGCATGAGGTCATGAGGAGACACTGCCTATACGCAGGGATGCTTTGAGCAGGAATGCGCAGGAATGCAGTTCCGGCTGGCTTGGTTGCAGGGGTACGGCCTAATATGCAAGTGAGATCCTGCTGAGCTTTTTCTACAAAGGAAGCCCTGCCTATACGGATCTTGGAAATGTGGCTATTGTAATTTATAGCGTTCGGTATACATTTTGGTACTTTGTTGGTATGAGCCCAGAGTGGCAGTACTGCAGTCGGAGCCCTCTGCTCACGACCTGAATTCTGTCAGACAAGTTCTATCCCAGCGGAAGCTGCGTTCAGGTAGCCAGCTCGAGGTTGACTCAGCCTTCCATCCTTCCGAGGTCGGTCAAATGAGTGCCCAGCTTGCTGGGGGGAAAGCATAGATGACTGGGGAAGGCAATGGCAAACCACGCTGTAAAAATGCCTGCTGTGAAAATGCTGTGATGCGACGTCACCCCAGAGTCGGAAACGACTGGTGCTTGCACAGGGGACTACCTTGACCTTTTATAAGAGCCCCGTGGCACAGAGTGGTAAAGCTGCAGTCCTGCAGTCCAAGCTCTGCTCACGACCTGAGTTCGAACCCAGCGGAAGCTGGTTCAGGTAGCCGGCTCCAGGTTGACTCAGCCTTCCATCCTTCCGAGGTCGGTCAAATGAGTCCCCAGCTTGCTGGGGGGAAAGCGTAGATGACTGGGGAAGGCAATGGCAAAACCACCCTGTAAAAAAGTCTGCTGTGAAAACGTTGTGAAAGCAACATCACCCCAGAGTCGGAAACGACTGGTGCTTGCACAGGGAGACGACCTTTACCTTTTTTTATATGGATTTTGGAAATGTGGCTATTGTAATTTATAGTGTTCGGGATACATTTTGTTACTTTGTTGGTATTCTTTACTATATTGTAGAAACAATTAGAGAAGTTGATGTTACGTACATGCTACATTGCTCTGTTTAAAACGTAAATATACTGTCGACTTTGTAACCTTTTCGGTGCTTAGTTCATTCTGGTATCTCTCAAGGCACAAGCAGAATCCATGCAGTAGAGTTGAAATTCGCCTTTATTGGTCTTCCCCTGAAGTTCTTGGGGGGCACAACACCACTGAACGGGGGGGGGGGAGTGGCTGAGGGTGGGTTGTCTACACACCCACGAAGCTGCCTCACCCTGAGTCAAGCCCTTGGTCCATCAAGGTCAGTATTTCCCACGTCATATTATTATATATTACTATAGATCCAAGCGTTGGTCTGAAGCAGCTGAACAAAGCAGGAGTCAAGGGGCAGCTTTAAGACAAACTAGAATTATGTTTACACGTCAAAAAGTAAATTAGGTGGACAAGAACATCACCGTCCAATGTATTTCTCTTTTAGCTGCATTGGCACACTCGAACAGGGACTTTGGTTGCTTATCCCATTAGTAAGTAAAGTAAGTAAAATTTTATTTGTATCCTGCCCTCCCCCGCCAAAGCAGGCTCAGGGCGGCTAACAGCATCCGTAAATAAACAATACAGTAATAAAACATTAAAATTAGCATATGAACCCATATGAACCCCAGAGGGCACTGAGGTCAGTCGGAAAAAAATAAAATGACCATCCCCGGGCCGAGAGAGGTCAGGCTCCAGAACACCAGAGCACGGGCCTTTTCAGCTGCGGCCCCTGCACTGTGGAATCAGCTCCCGGAGGAAGCGCGGGCCCTGCGGAACCTCGACCAGTTCCGCAGGGCCTGCAAGACCGTCCTTTTTAAACAAGCATACACCGACATCGACTGCTGAGTTGCTGTGAACGAGGGATCCGCCATCTACATTACTAGGGAACTACTCAAACTGGCAGAACCAGCGTCAGAATATCACTATCGCTGCCAGATAAAGATAAATTTAAATTAACTTAAATTATGTATTTTAAATATACGGACTGGTTTTTATATGTTTAATCTTTTAATTGTTAAATTTAAAGTTCTTATCCATTAATGTAAATGTATAGAATGCTGTTAGCCGCCCTGAGCCGCTTGTGCAGGGAGGGCGGGATACAAATAAAATCTATTATTATTATTATTATTATTATTATTATTATTATTATTATTATTATTATTATTATTATTATTATTATTATTATATTAAAAGCAATCAATACTTAATTAAAACATTACTAAATCTAAATCTGACAGTAAGTCTGACAGTAACATTGTTGTTTGACGCTATCCCTGTCAGTTGACCTAATAATAGCAAGGTCCCTGAACCGGACCGTTTTGGCGTTTTCCTTTGTTACACACTTATAATTCAGCAGTTCATAAACGCCAGCTTGAAGAGGGTGGTCTTGCAGGCCCTGCGGAACTGATCAAGGCTCCGCAGGGCCCGCACCTCCTCTGGGAGCTGATTCCAAAGGTATGGGGCCGCGACAGAAAAGGCCCGTGCGCGGGTATTCTGAAGTTGAACTTCTTTTGGCCCAGGGATGGTATTTGGCCCATGTATTGAACCCATCTCCCATTGTCATTGACAGACAAGCTCACATTTTGACATACTGCTGTTTTGTGGCTTTCGCAGGCTCGTGCTGCTCAGATCAAAGGTTTGCTCAATTTGTTAATTTTACTGAATAAGAAGAACTGTAGATTTATACCCCGCCCTTCTCTCTGAATTACAGACTCATAGCGGCTTAACCAACCTCCTTTACATTCTCCCCCCACAACAGACACCCTGTGAGGTGGGTGGGGCTGAAAGGGCTCTCCCAGCAGCTTTCCTTTCAAGGACAGAGTCTCAGAGGGGCTTACAATCTCCCATATCTTCTCCCCCCACAACAGACACCCTGTGAGGTGAGTGGGGCTGAGAGGGCTCTCTCAGCAGCTGCCCTTTCAAGGACAGAGTCTCAGAGCGGCTTACAGTCTCCCATATCTTCTACCCCCACAACAGACAACCTGTGAGCAGCAGCTGCCTGTTCAAGGACAACCTCTGCCAGAGCTGTGGCTGACCCAAGGCCATCCCAGCAGGTGCAAGTGGAGGAGCGGGGAATCAAACCCGGTTCTCCCACTTAACCACTACACCAAACTGCATACTGCTGTTTTTTTGCTTTCGCATGCTCATGCTGCTCAGATCAAAGGTTTGCTCAATTTGTTAAGTTGACTATTCTGTCCTTGTACCATTTTACATTCTAAACCACTCCCTACCAGATCGTTTTACTTCACTGTCATTGGTTCTTCAATCTGTACCATGTTGCATTCTGGGCCACTGCCTACCAGCTCTGTAGGGCTCTGCTCAGCTCTGTATTGGCTTTGCTCCCTGTGCCGGATTCCTCGTCTGAGCACACGAAAGCTTACGTTCTAAATAAAAACTGGTTGGTCTTAAAGGTGCCACTTGACTCCTGCTTTATACATTACTATATTACTTAGCATCGTTTTCTCCACTGCATATATATGTGCCGAATCCGGAAGCTGCAGCTGGTGCAGAATGCGGCGGCTAGACTGCTATTGGGGCTCCCAAAGTGGGAGCACATACAGCCGGGGCTGCGCGGACTGCACTGGCTGCCAGTTACATACCGGATTCGTTACAAACTGCTGGTTATCACCTTTAAAGCCCTATATGGCTGAGGACCTGCCTACCTGAGGGACCATCTTTCCCCATATGAACCCCAGAGAGCACTGAGGTCAGCAGGGAAGGACCTGCTGATTATCCCCGGGCTGAGAGAGGTAAAACTACAGAGTACCCGCACCCGGGCTTTCTCTGTAGTGGCTCCACACCTATGGAACCAGCTCCCGGAAGAAACGCGGGCCCTGCGGGACTTTGAACAGTTCCACAGGGCCTGCAAGACCATCCGTTTTAGGATGGCCTTCACCGATGAAAGAGAAAGACTGCTAAGAAAAATTTACCATCTGTTTTAATAGCACCAGGATGTCAATTTTACCAATTTTGTTAATTTTAGAATTTTAATTAAATTGTTAAATTAGTTATTGCTTCGAAGATTATTGTACTCAATGTATTGATTTAATGTTGTTAGCCGCCCTGAGCCTGCTTCGGCGGGGAGGGCGGGAGGGAAATCAAATCAAATCAAAAGAAAGAAATAAAACGTGCCAACGAGGTGCGCTAATGAGCTCCGGCACCTCTTTTCCGGCAAAACGCCTTCTGCGTTAGGCGCCATCCAGCTTGCAGACATCATGCAGTCTTTCACGCGGCTTGTAACTCTATGACCTCGCCTCTCCTGCGCTCCCAGCTCTATGGTTTTGCAGCCTGCCCCTCCGAGATGCTCACCCGTGAACTCCTGGCAAGCTGCTCGCTAGATGGCCGGTCTCGACGTTCCAGAGGAAGAGGGTGCCGTCGGCAGAACCCACCAAGGCATAGCTCTTGTCCGGGCTGGGGCAAAAGAGAAGAAGTCGGAGTGTCAGCGGGGCACGCGCAGAGAGCGCCTCTGGTTGCCAAGCAGTGGGGCTCTGGGGAATCAAGAGGGAGGGGTGGGGGCTGCTGCCGCAAAAAAAAACCCCAGTCTATATTTTAATTCTGTTTTTCTGACTCTTTTAAAAGCTGTTTTAATGATGTGTGGTTTTGTGTAAGAACGGATAAGAGGAAGTCCTTCCCCTTCAAAGGGCGGTTAGAATCATAGAATCCTAGAGTTGGAAGGGACCTCCAGGGTCATCTAGTCCAACCCCCTGCACAATGCAGGAAACTCACAAACCCCTCCCCCTAAATGCACAGGATCCTCATTGCTGTCAGAGGGCCATCTAGCCTCTGTTGAAAAATCTCCAAGGAAGGAGAGCCCAAGGAAGGAAGGAATAGAATCTTAGAGTTGGAAGGGACCTCCAGGGTCATCTAGTCCAACCCCCTGCACAATGTAGGAAACTCACAAAGACCTCCCCCTAAATTCACAGGATCTTCATCGCTGTCAGATGGCCATCTAGCCTCTGTTGAAAAACCTCCAAGGAAGGAGAGCCCAAGGAAGGAAGGAATAGAATCATAGAGTTGGAAGGGACCTCCAGGGTCATCTAGTCCAACCCCCTGCACTGTGTAGGAAACTCACAAAGACCTCCCCCTAAATTCACAGGATCTTCATCGCTGTCAGATGGCCATCTAGCCTCTGTTGAAAAACCTCCAAGGAAGGAGAGCCCAAGGAAGGAATAGAATCATAGAGTTGGAAGGGACCTCCAGGGTCATCTAGTCCAACCCCCTGCACAATGTAGGAAACTCACAAAGACCTCCCCCTAAATTCACAGGATCTTCATCGCTGTCAGATGGCCATCTAGCCTCTGTTGAAAAACCTCCAAGGAAGGAGAGCCCAAGGAAGGAAGGAATAGAATCATAGAGTTGGAAGGGACCTCCAGGGTCATCTAGTCCAACCCCCTGCACTGTGTAGGAAACTCACAAAGACCTCCCCCTAAATTCACAGGATCTTCATCGCTGTCAGATGGCCATCTAGCCTCTGTTGAAAAACCTCCAAGGAAGGAGAGCCCACCAACTACAGAGGAGGAAGCCTGTTCCACTGAGGAACCACTCTAAGTGTCAGGAATCCTAGAGTTGGAAGGGACTCCCAGGGTCATCTAGTCCAACCCCCTGCACAATGCAGGAAACTCACAAACAACTCCCCCTAAATTCACAGGATCTTCATTGCTGTCAGATGGCCATCTATCCTCTGTTTAGAAACCTCCAAGGAAGGAGAGCCCACGACCTCCCAAGGAGGAAGCCTGTTCCACTGAGGAATTGCTCTAACGGTCAGGAAGTTCTTTTTAATGTTGAGCCGGAAACTCTTCTGATTTAATTTCAACCCATTGGTTCTGGTCCTACACATGGAATTCACTGCCACAGGAGGTGGCGGCGGTTGCAAGCATAGACAGCTTCAAGAGGGGATTGGATAAACATCTGGAGCAGAGGTCCATCAGTGGCTGTTAGCTTATTGTTGGAACTCTCTGCCTGGGGCAAGTGATGTTCTGTATTCTTGGGGCTTGGAGAGGGGGGGCACAGTGGGAGGGCTTCTAGTGTCCTGGCCTCACTGGTGGACCTCCTGATGGCACTTGGGGGTTTTGGACTGGACGGGCCACAGGCCTGATCTAACATGGCTTCTCTTATGTTCTTATGTGTTTTTCATTATAATGGCTTCTGATGATGATGATGATATTGGATTTATATCCCACACTGAATGTCAGAGTCTCAGAGCAGCTCACAATCTCCTTTACCCTCTTCCCTAACAACAGACACCCTGTGAGGTGGGTGGGGCTAAGAGAGCTCTGACAGAAGCTGCCCTTTCAAGGACAACCTCTGCCAGAGCTATGGCTGACCCAAGGTCATTCCAGCAGCTGCAAATGGAGGAGTGGGGGAATCAAACCCGGTTCTCCCAGATAACCGAGCTATGGCTGACCCAAGGCCATTCCAGCAGCTGCAAGTGGAGGAGTGGGGAATCAAACCCGGTTCTCCCAGATAATAGAGTTCTGGCTGACCCAAGGCCATTCCAGCAGCTGCAAGTGAAGGAGGGGGGAATCAAACCCGGTTCTCCCAGATAAAAGAGCTCTGGCTGACCCAAGGCCATTCCAGCAGGTGCAGGTGGAGGAGTGGGGAATCAAACCCGGTTCTTCCAGATAAGAGAGCTCTGGCTGTCCCAAGGCCATTCCAGCAGCTGCAAGTGGAGGAGCGGGGAATCAAACCCTGTTCTCCCACATAAGAGAGCTCTGGCTGACCCGAGGCCATTCCAGCAGCTGCAAGTGGAGGAGTGGGGAATCAAACCCGGTTCTCCCAGATAAGAGAGCTCTGGCTGACCCAAGGCCATTCCAGCAGGTGCAAGTGGAGGAGTGGGGAATCAAACCCGGTTCTCCCAGAGAAGAGAGCTCTGGCTGACCCAAGGCCATTCTAGCAGCTGCAAGTGGAGGAGTGGGGAATCAAACCTGGTTCTCCCAGATAAGAGAGCTCTGGCTGACCCAAGGCCATTCCAGCAGGTGCAGGTGGAGGAGTGGAGAATCAAACCCGGTTCTCCCAGATAAGAGAGCTCTGGCTGACCCAAGGCCATTCCAGCAGCTGCAAGTGGAGGAGTGGGAAATCAAACCCAGTTCTCCCAGATAAGAGTCTGCACACTTAACCACTACACCAAACCGGCTCTCTTGAATGTCTTTCTTATAATGGCTTTATAAATGCAATTGCATCAGGTGTCTTCTAAATCAGGGGTGGCCAATGGTAACTTTCCAGATGTTTTTTGCCTACAACTCCCATCAGTCCCAGCCAGCATGGCCAATGGCTGGGGCTGATGGGAGTTGTAGGGTTAGGAGAGCTACCGTTGGCCGCTCCTGTTTTAAATGGTTAGCCGCCCTTGCATGCACAGGAAGATGGGGATATACATTTTGTAAACAGTGACAACGTATATTATTTATTTAAAGCATTTTTTTTCTTGTAATGCTGCGTTTTCAATTAATCAGGGTTCCTAAGGTGGCACAGATTTTTAAAAAAGAACATTGAAACCATTCAAAACAAGACTGAAAAATTTCAAAATTATCCAGTAAAAACATATAAACAAACCATACCGGAACCAAAGAGGAGGGTCAATCATGATTATTGCAGATAACAAGACCAAGGAGTCTTCTTCACTTGTTGGTGAAAGACACCAATAGAGGGAGACAGAAAAAAATCTCCCTGGGGATTTGGGTGCTACCACCAAGAAGGCTCTTTCTGAGGTTGCTGCCCACCCCGCCACCCCAATCTAAAGTACGACATGACTTCCAAAAGACTCACCAAATATATAATCAGCTTGGTAGCCATGATGAAAAAAAAACAGGCATAATTCAAAACAGGCAATGCCGGATTAAATAGAAGTAGAATTAAAATAGGCGCTAAAAGAAAGGGATGTCGGACTGCACACTATATTGATCCGGGCAGGGCAGCCGTGTTGCTCTGAAGCAGTAAAACGAAGTTTGAGTCCCGTGGTACCTTTAAGACCAAGGGTGGTCAAACTGTGGCTCGGGAGCCGTGTGCGGCTTTTTCACACATATTGTGTGGCTCTCAAAGTCCCCATTGCCCCAAGATCTGGCTTGGAAAAGGCCTTTTTAAATTCACTTCTCCTAGCCAAGCCAGCCACTGGCTTGGAGAAGGCATTTAAAGTTAAAGTTGTTTTCTTTCCTCCCTCCCCCCCCTCAATTTTCCTTCCTTCCTTCCTTCCTTCCTTCCTTCCTTCCTTCCTTCCTTCCTTCCTTCCTTCCTTCCTTCCTTCCTTCCTTCCTCCCTCCCTTCCTCCCTCTCTTGCGGCTCTCAAACATCTGACGTTCATGTCTTGCAGCTCTCAAACGTCTGACATTTATTCTCTGTGGCTCTTATGTTAAGCAAGTTTGGTCACCCTTGAGACCAACCAAGTTTTATTCTAGATATGAGCTCAGAGACTGAGGAGGTGTGCTTACGCACGAAAGCTCGAACCTCGAATAAAACTTCCATGTGCTCGCTTCGGCAGCGCATATGGTGAATACTGAAATTGAATAAAACTTGGTTGGTCCCAAACTTTGTTCTGCACACTGACTGTTAGCGCTTGTGGGGTCCCCTGAATCGGGACTATGGGAGACTTACCTGAATACAGCCTTGGTCCAGTCGGAGCCAACCTTGAATCCTTCGGCCCTGCAAAAGCAAGTACATTGTGGTGAAGCCAAAAGAACTTCCTTAATGTATTCCCACCATCTTCACGAGAGGACAGAAGGCAAAACTGTTCTGACATCAGGATAGTGTGTTTCAGAGACCAGCTGGCCAAAGTTTGATGAGGTACCCTCAAGGATCAGAAAATGCTCCACTTACAGATAGTTCTGGGAGGACAACCAATGTTAGTCTACAATAGAAGAGCTAGAGATCCAGAGGGGTTAGCTGCGTTAGTCTGTGGCTGCAAAATGGTAAAGAGTCCAGTAGCACTTTGATGACTAACACATTTTATCAAAGCATAAGCTTTCGAGAAACACAGCTCTCTTTGTCAGATGCAAGACTAACACTTTTTTATTGTAGCATCAGCTTTCCAGAAACACAGCTCTCTTCGTCAGATGCAAGACTAACACATTTTATTGTAGCATAAGCTTTTGAGAAACACAGCTCTCTTCGTCAGATGCAAGACTAACACTTTTTATTGTAGCATAAGCTTTTGAGAAACACAGCTCTCTTCGTCAGATGCAAGACTAACACTTTTTATTGTAGCATAAGCTTTCCAGAAACACTGCTCTCTTCGTCAGATGCAAGACTAACACATTTTACTGCAGCATAACCTTTCGAGAGACATAGCTCTCTTTGTCAGACATATCTGATGAAGAGAGCTGTGTTTCTCAGAAGCTTATGCTACAATAAAATTTGTTAGTCTGAAAGGGGCTTCTGGACACTTTACTATTTAGTAGAAAAGCTAGATTCAAGTCTGAAGCATCTTAGAGATCAACGAGATTTTAGGGAGTCAACGCTCCCCTCTGCCGAAGTGTGCTTTGATTCTTGAAAAGCTGCACCCCCATAAGAACATAAGAGAAGCCATGTTGGATCAGGCCAATGGCCCATCCAGTCCAACACTCTGTGTCACAGAAGAACATAAGAGAAGCCCTGTTGGATCAGGCCAGTGGCCCATCCAGTCCAACACTCTGTGTCACATAAGAACATAAGAGAAGCCATGTTGGATCAGGCCAATGGCCCCTCCAGTCCAACACTCTGTGTCACATAAGAACATAAGAGAAGCCTTGTTGGATCAGGCCAGTGGCCCCTCCAGTCCAACACTCTGTGTCACATAAGAACATAAGAGAAGCCTTGTTGGATCAGGCCAATGGCCCCTCCAGTCCAACACTCTGTGTCACATAAGAACATAAGAGAAGCCTTGTTGGATCAGGCCAGTGGCCCCTCCAGTCCAACACTCTGTGTCACATAAGAACATAAGAGAAGCCCTGTTGGATCAGGCCAGTGGCCCCTCCAGTCCAACACTCTGTGTCACATAAGAACATAAGAGAAGCCTTGTTGGATCAGGCCAATGGCCCATCCAGTCCAACACTCTGTGTCACATAAGAACATAAGAGAAGCCTTGTTGGATCAGGCCAGTGGCCCATCCAGTCCAACACTCTGTGTCACATAAGAACATAAGAGAAGCCCTGTTGGATCAGGCCAGTGGCCCATCCAGTCCAACACTCTGTGTCACACAGTGGACAAAATTCAGGTGCTATCAGGAGGTCCATCACTGGGGCCAGGACACTAGAAGCCCTCCCACTGTGCCCCCCCCTCCAAGCACCAAGAAGACAGAGCATCACTTGCCCCAGACAGAGAGTTCCAAAAATACGCTGCAGCTAATAGCCACTGATGGACCTCTGCTCCACATGCTTCTCCAATCCCCTCTTGAAGCTGGCTAAGCTTGTAGCTGCCACCACCTCCTGTGGCAGTGAATTCCAACATCTTAACTTATTGTAGTTTTTAAAAATTTTATGTACTGTTTTTTAAATGTATTTATTAACTGTATTTTATAATTGACTTGTATAATAATCATGGTACACACCATGTCCTGTTAGCCGCCCTGAGCCTGCTTCGGCGGGGAGGGCGGGATATAAATAAAATTTATTATTATTATTATTATTGTTATTATTATAGTCGGTCTCTAAGTTTCTAGTGGACTTGAATCTTGAACTTACAAATGCATCCTGAATGTGCAAGATGCTGGACACAGCTCAGTGGCAGAGCATCTGCTTGGCATGCAGAAGGTCCCAGGTTCAATCCCCGGCATCTCCAGTTAAAGCGACCAGGCAGGGGGTGATGGGAAAGAACCTCAGTGGCTCAGGGACAGAAGATCTGCTTGGCGTGCAGAAGGTCCCAGGTTCAGTCCCCGGCATCTCCAGTTAAAGCGACCAGGCAGGGGGTGATGGGAAAGAACCTCAGTGGCTCAGGGACAGAAGATCTGCTTGGCGTGCAGAAGGTCCCAGGTTCAGTCCCCGGCATCTCCAGGTCAAAGGACCAGGCAGGAGGGGATGGGAAAGAACCTCAGCGGCTCAGGGGCAGAGCCTCTGCTTGGCGTGCAGAAGGTCCCAGGTTCAGTCCCCGGCATCTCCAGGTCAAAGGACCAGGCAGGAGGGGATGGGAAAGAACCTCAGTGGCTCAGTGGCAGAGCATCTGCTTGGCCTGTAGAAGGTCCCAGGTTCAATCCCCAGCATCTCCAGTTAAAAGGACCAGGCAGGAGGGGATGGGAAAGAACCTCATTGGCTCAGTGGCAGAACATCTGCTTGGCCTGCAGAAAGTCCCAGGTTCAATCCCCGGCATCTCCAGTTAAAAGGACCAGGCAGGAGGTGATGGGAAAGAACCTCAGTGGCTCAGTGGCAGAGCATCTGCTTGGCCTGCAGAAGGTCCCAGGTTCAATCCCGGCATCTCTAGTTAAAAAGACCAAGCAGTAGATGTGAAAGACCTCTGCCTGAGACCCTGGAGAGCCATGGTGAGAGGGTGTGGCTGAGTCACAGAGCCTCTGGTTTGCCTGCAGAAGGTCCTGGGTTCAGTTCCCAGCATCTCCAGTTTAAAAGGGCCAGGCATAGACAATGACCCTGGAGAGCAACTGCCAGTCTGAGCAGACAAGACGGGCTATCGGGACCACAGAGGAACTAGTACAAGCACCACAGGAAACCACTCTCCGTGCAAAAATTCAGAAGCAACTAGACCAATGTATATCAACACCTCACCTGGAGTATTGTGTTCAGTTTTGGGCACCACATTTTACGAAGGATCTAGACAAGCTGGAAGGGGTCCAGAGGAGGGCGACGAAGATGGTGAGGGGTCTGGAGACCAAGTCCTATGAGGAAAGGTTGAAGGAGCTGGGCATCTTTAGCCTGGAGAGGAGGTGGCTGAGAGGTGATAGGATCACCATCTTCAAGTACTTGAAGGGCTGTCATCTAGAGGATGGGGTGGAATTGTTTTCTGTGGCCCCGGAAGGTAGGATGAGATCCAATGGGTTGAAATTAAATCCAAAGAGTTTCTGGCTCAACATCAGGAAGAACTTCCTGACCGTTAGAGCAATTCCTCAGTGGAACAGGCTTCCTCGGGAGGTGGTGGGCTCGCCTTCCTTGGAAGTTTTTAAACAGAGGCTAGATGGCCATCTGACAGCACTGAATATCCTGTGAATTTAGGGGGAAGTGTTTGTGAGTTTCTTGCATTGTGCAGGAGGATGGACTAGATGACCCTGGAGGTCCCTTCCAATTCTAGGATTCTATGAATAGGTTTCTTCAGGAGGTGGTGGGCTCTCCTTCCTTGGAGGTTTTTCAACAGAGACTATATGGCCATCTGGCAGCAATGAAGATCCTGTGAATTTAGGGGGAGGTTTTTGTGAGTTTCCTGCATTATGCAGGAGGTTGGACTAGATGACCCTGGAGGTCCCTTCCAACTCTAGGATTCTATGAACAGGTTTCTTCAGGAGGTGGTGGGCTCTCCTTCCTTGGAGGTTTTTCAACAGAGGTTAGATGGCCATCTGGCAGCAATGAAGATCCTGTGAATTTAGGGGGAGGTGTTTGTGAGTTTCTGCCCTGAGTCCGCTTGCGGAAAGGGCGGGATATAAGTTGAACGTAATTAATAAATAAATAAATAAATAAATAAATATATTGTGCAGGGTTGGACTAGATGACCCTGGAGGTCCCTTCCAACTCTATGATTCTATATTCAGTATAAATTCAAAATTCAATATAAATAGTGTGTCCATGCAAATAATGAAAAATCCACGACAAACCACTTCCATTCCTACTGACTCTTTATGGTGAAAAACATCCGCAATAGTTGATGGTCTCGGCTGAAATATCTCTGCTAATTTCATTCATACCTGTTCTCCAGATTGCTCAGATTATTTCAGCATAATGCATTATGAATGAAGGAAAAAGGCAAAATGAATTGAGACATATAGAATAGTGGAAGGTGTACCTAGACACCACTTACCTACTGTGCAGTACACGACAACAGACGGTCCCTGGAAGAAGAGCTTTAAGCCTCGAAACGACTTAAGGACCGGTTTTTACGAGCGTCGGACTTCAGTCAAGACCATCAACTATTGTGGGCATTGTTCACCATAAAGAGTCAGTAGGGATGAAATCCCACCAAGGCTTATGGATCACGAATACCCAAAAGTGTTCCCCTCACATTCCCCCCGTTTGCTCTGCAGCCAATCTAGGTATACCCCAAAGACATGGGAAGGTACCCCATTATTTTTTTAGTTTAGACTCCCCATTCCATCGTCGGACTTTTCCTTTGGCGCGTCTCAGTGCCTTCCCATCAACAGTTCTCTATGGTAGGTTTAGACAGATGCCTCTCCAAAATAGATTATGCCCATATGAATTAGGAGTCCTTGATTCTACATCCCATATTAGTTTAGAACGTCCTCTCCTGGCCTCACAACGTATACCGTTTTCGCACACAGCTCACCTCGCAGTCACAATCCTGTTCCCTCCGCAGCGTCGGGTCGGATTTCCCACCATCTGCACCGGAGTTACAGAAGTGCCGCGGCTTTTGCGTAGCAAACGTAAACTGGGTTTTAGCGGTTTACGTTTGCTACGCAAATGCTGCGGCACTTCCTGTAACTCGGGCGCAGATGGTGGGAAATCCAACCTGACGCTGCGGAAGGAACAGGATTGTGACTGCGAGGAAAGCTGTGTGCGAAAACGGTAGTAGACAATTTTTAGCTGAATATCTCCCAACACGACGTATTTACTAAAAGGAAAATTCTATCCTACCTTTTAGAAGATGTTAATCCCCATATAACTACATGTGTTGCAAACGTCGTAGTAGAAGCCTATAGAATTAAATCGAGGCATACTACTGTATTTAAATTGCTGGGCGTCTAGTCTTGATTAGTATTAATGGCTGCTATTTTAATTGATTGTTTATGTATTGTTCTGACTATATTTCAGGCCTTTGTACCTACTTTTGATTGTGAATCATTATTGCTCTTATGCCAATAGGGGAGGGACGGTGGCTCAGTGGTAAAGCATCTGCTTGGTAAGCAGAAGGTCCCAGGTTCAATCCCTAGCATCTCCAGAAAGGCTCCAGGCAAGTAGGCATGATGAACCTCAGTTTGAGACCCTGGAGAGCCATGAATGGGGCTGTGGCTCAGTGGTAGAGCATCTGCTTGGGAAGCAGAAGGTCCCAGGTTCAATCCCTGGCATCTCCAACTAAAGATGGTCCAGGCAAATAGGTCTGAAAAACCTCAGCTTGAGACCCTGGAGAGCCACTGCCAGTCTGAGTAGAAAAGACTGATTGGGGAGGGATGGTGGCTCAGTGGTAGAGCATCTGCTTGGTAAGTAGAAGGTCCCAGGTTCAATCCCCGGCATCACCAACTAAAAAGGGTCCAGGCAAATAGGCGTGAAAAACCTCAGCTTGAGACCCTGGAGAGCCATGAATGGGGCTGTGGCTCAGTGGTAGAGCATCTGCTTGGTAAGCAGAAGGTCCCAGGTTCAATCCCCGGCATCTCCAACTAAAAAGGGTCCAGGCAAATAGGCGTGAAAAACCTCAGCTTGAGACCCTGGAGAGCCATGAATGGGGCTGTGGCTCAGTGGTAGAGCATCTGCTTGGTAAGCAGAAGGTCCCAGGTTCAATCCCCGGCATCTCCAACTAAAAAGGGTCCAGGCAAATAGGCGTGAAAAACCTCAGCTTGAGACCCTGGAGAGCCATGAATGGGGCTGTGGCTCAGTGGTAGAGCATCTGCTTGGTAAGCAGAAGGTCCCAGGTTCAATCCCCGGCATCTCCAACTAAAAAGGGTCCAGGCAAATAGGCGTGAAAAACCTCAGCTTGAGACCCTGGAGAGCCATGAATGGGGCTGTGGCTCAGTGGTAGAGCATCTGCTTGGTAAGCAGAAGGTCCCAGGTTCAATCCCCGGCATCTCCAACTAAAAAGGGTCCAGGCAAATAGGCGTGAAAAACCTCAGCTTGAGACCCTGGAGAGCCATGAATGGGGCTGTGGCTCAGTGGTAGAGCATCTGCTTGGTAAGCAGAAGGTCCCAGGTTCAATCCCTGGCATCTCCAACTAAAAAGGATCCAGGCAAATAGGCGTGAAAAACCTCAGCTTGAGACCCTGGAGAGCCATGAATGGGGCTGTGGCTCAGTGGTAGAGCATCTGCTTGGTAAGCAGAAGGTCCCAGGTTCAATCCCCGGCATCTCCAACTAAAAAGGGTCCAGGCAAATAGGCGTGAAAAACCTCAGCTTGAGACCCTGGAGAGCCATGAATGGGGCTGTGGCTCAGTGGTAGAGCATCTGCTTGGTAAGCAGAAGGTCCCAGGTTCAATCCCCGACATCTCCAACTAAAAAGGGTCCAGGCAAATAGGCGTGAAAAACCTCAGCTTGAGACCCTAGAGAGCCATGAATGGGGCTGTGGCTCAGTGGTAGAGCATCTGCTTGGTAAGCAGAAGGTCCCAGGTTCAATCCCCGGCATCTCCAACTAAAAAGGGTCCAGGCAATTAGGCGTGAAAAACCTCAGCTTGAGACCCTGGAGAGCCATGAATGGGGCTGTGGCTCAGTGGTAGAGCATCTGCTTGGGAAGCAGAAGGTCCCAGGTTCAATCCCCGGCATCTCCAGCTAAAAAGGGTCCAGGCAAATAGGCATGAAAAACCTCAGCTTGAGACCCTGGAGAGCCATGAATGGGGCTGTGGCTCAGTGGTAGAGCATCTGCTTGGTAAGCAGAAGGTCCCAGGTTCAATCCCCGGCATCTCCAACTAAAAAGGGTCCAGGCAAATAGGCGTGAAAAACCTCAGCTTGAGACCCTGGAGAGCCGCTGCCAGTCTGAGTAGACAAGACTGACTTTGATGGACCGAGGGTCTGATTCAGTATAAGGCAGCTTCATATGTTCAACAGAGGTCTGAACTTTGAACTTAGCAGGAATGAAAGTAGCTTGTCGTGGATGATGATGTTTTTGGTATGATTTCTCATTATTCGCACGGATACACTATTTATATTGCATTTTGAATTTATACCGAATATAGAACGTTGGTATAGATCGGTCTCGTTGCTTTCAAATTTTTGCACAGAGAGAGGCTTTCTGTGGTGCTCGGTCTGAGCAGACCAGCCTGACCTTGATGGGTCCATGGGCTGATTCAGCACAAGGCAGCTCCGTCCAACCTCAAACCAGCCACGAGGAAGCCATGAAAAACATAACAGGTGGGGAACTAAGTCTGGGACCTTCCCAAGGGCTTTTGCCAAACTCAGGCTGGTTCACGCCTCCCCAGCCTGACTCTCCCCCTCCACCCCTCAGCTCAGCAGCCCAGTCGCCTTGCCGCCTGCAGACTCTACCTGAACACCTGCTGGACGTTATGCATCCGTAGATCGATGACTTTGAGCGCATTGTCCCTGGAGCAGCTCAGCAGGTGCATCTGGTCGGGACTGAGGTCCAAGGAAGTCACCTTGCCCTCCCCGGGAATCACCTGGGTGCAGCCGGGCTCCCTGGGGGATGGGAAATGGGTGCAGCAGGCAGTCAGTTCAACAGGGAAAGCTTCAGAGGAAGGTCTCTGAGCGGCCTAGTTTATTTGCCCCTCATTCAACCCATTCACGGGGCTGTTCGGGACAATGCCAGTCACAGCAGGCGATGCACGTGGAGTGTGGTTTCCCACTCCTCTCCTCGCCCACAGTGTTGCGGAACTGGGTTGCAAACTTAATCTCCAATTAAAAAGGGTCCAGGCAAATAGGCATGAAGAACCTCAGCTGGAGACCCTGGAGAGCCATGAATGGGGCTGTGGCTCAATGGTAGAGCATCTGCTTGGGAAGCAGAAGGTCCCAGGTTCAATCCCCGGCATCTCCAACTCAAAAGGGTCCAGGCAAATAGGCGTGAAGAACCTCAGCTGGAGACCCTGGAGAGCCATGAATTGGGCTGTGGCTCAGTGGTAGAGCATCTGCTTGGGAAGCAGAAGGTCCCAGGTTCAATCACCGGCATCTCCAACTAAAAAGGGTCCAGGCAAATAGGCGTGAAGAACCTCAGCTGGAGACCCTGGAGAGCCATGAATGGGGCTGTGGCTCAGTGGTAGAGCATCTGCTTGGTAAGCTTAGAGGGGAAAACTGATCACAACACAGGTTAGCACCCAACTAATGTCCATCAGCAGGAAACAAAAGCAAAGCCAGCCGCCACAAAAGAGATAAAACAGTCAGAGGGGCTGCAAGAAATAAAAGCAATTCTTTGACACGGAGCAAGCATAATTACAAAAGTCATTGGCACACAGAAGCAACAAAGAACAGTAAAACCAAATTGAATTGTTATTTTTTTTAAAATGAGAAACGCAACGATGAACTTTGTTTAATTGGTCTGAATTTCAGTTCCCTCCAGAGGAACTGGTTGGCCACTGTGTGAGACAGGAGGCTGGACTAGATGGACCCTCCCTGGTCTGACCCAGCAAGGCTCTTCTGAGGTTCTTCTCATGGGAAGGCCTCGGTCTCTCTGCCCTGTTGTCGGCCCTCCAGAGGAACTGGCTGGCCACTGTGTGAGACTGGAGGTTGGACTAGATGGACCCTCCCTGGTCTGACCCAGCAGGGCTCTTCTGAGGTTCTTCTCATGGGAAGGCCTCGGTCTCTCTGCCCTGTTGTTGGCCCTCCAGAGGAACTGGGTGGCCCCTGTGTGAGACAGGAGGCTGGACTAGATGGACCCTCCCTGGTCTGACCCAGCAGGGCTCTTCTGAGGTTCTTCTCATGGGAAGGCCTCGGTCTCTCTGCCCTGTTGTTGGCCCTCCAGAGGAACTGGGTGGCCCCTGTGTGAGACAGGAGGCTGGACTGGATGGACCCTCACTGGTCTGACCCAGCAGGGCTCTTCTGAGGTTCTTCTCATGGGAAGGCCTCGGTCTCTCTGCCCTGTTGTTGGCCCTCCAGAGGAACTGATTGGCCATTGTGTGAGACCAGAGGCTGGAGTAGATGGACCCTCCGGGGTCTGATCCAGCAGGGCTCTTCTGGTGCTCTTCTGAAGGCCTCGGCCTCTCTGCCTTGTTGTTGGGCCTCCGGAGGAACTGGTGGGCTACTGTGTAAGATGGGATGCTGAACTAGAGGGACCACTGGTCTGATCCAGCAGGGCTCTTCTTTTGCTCTTATGATGACCTAGGAATGTAGAGACCCCACACCGCCAGAAGGGGAAAAGCCCTGCGTGCAAAACCGATCCTCTCAGGCCCAGACCGGAAGATGTGGGTGCTCACCTGGTGTCCCAGAACCGGATGGTCTTGTCGTGGTGTCCACTGACGATGACGGTGTCGCAGCAGGCGATGTCGTTGCAATACGAGAAGACGTGGATGGTCCTGGAACCTGCAGCAAAGCCAGCAGCGTGAGCCTGGGAGGGGCCTGAATGAGAAAGGCTTGGGTTTCCCCTCCCACCACACACACGCCCCTCCTGGAGGCAGCGTCCCCAACACTCACATGCCCCCTTGCACAAATCCCACTCCTTCACCGTCCGGTCCCGGCTGCCTGTCACGGCCTGGTGTCGGGTGGACCTGAATTTCGCCGCCGTCACCTTGTCTACGTGTCCGGTGAGAATCTCCTAGAAAACAGAAGAGTGGGAGGTGTTTTCTTTCTTTTTTTTTTTTAAACCCCATCCAATTCAGCTATTCTTAACCCTAATCGGGGACCCAAAGTGGACTTCGTCATTCTGCTCTCCTCTGCTTTATCCTCATGACAACTCTGTATGGTGGGATTGTCAAACTCATGAGGGCAGGCTCTGACAGAGAATCCGAGAGTTGGAAGGGACCTCCAGGGTCATCTAGTCCAACACCCTGCACAATGCAGGGAACTCACAAACGCCGCCCCCTAAATTCACAGGATCTTCATTGCTGTCAGATGGCCATCTAGCCTCTGTTGAGAAACCTCCAAGGAAGGAGAATCATAGAATCCCAGAGTTGGAAGGGACCTCCAGGGTCATCTAGTCCAACACCCTGCACAATGCAGGGAACTCACAAACGCCTCCCCCTAAATTCACAGGATCCTCATTGCTGTCAGATGGCCCTCTAGCCTCTGTTGAAAAACCTCCAAGGAAGGAGAGCCCACCACCTCCGGAGGAGGAAGCCTGTTCCACTGAGGAACCACTCTAATGGTCAGGAAGTTCATAGAGCCATAGAATTGGAAGGGACCTCCAGGGTCATCTAGTCCAACCCCCTGCACAATGCAGGAAACTCACAAACACCTCCCCCTAAATTCACAGGGTCTTTATTGCTGTCAGATGGCCATCTAGCCTCTGTGTTAAAAGGAAGGAGAGCCCACCACCTACAGAGGAGGAAGCCTGTTCCACTGAGGAACTGCTCTAAGTGTCAGGA
Source organism: Heteronotia binoei (assembly GCF_032191835.1). Classification (NCBI taxonomy): domain Eukaryota; kingdom Metazoa; phylum Chordata; class Lepidosauria; order Squamata; family Gekkonidae; genus Heteronotia; species Heteronotia binoei. Next base: position 194,087,241 of record NC_083225.1, read on the forward strand.
ATCCTAGAGCTCGAAGGGACACCCCAGGGTCATCTAGTCCAACCCCCTGCACAATGCAGGAAACTCACAAACACCTCCCCCTAAATTCACAGGATCTTCATTGCTGTCAGATGGCCATCTAGCCTCTGTTTAAAAACCTCCAAGGAAGGAAAATCATAGAATCATAGAGTTGAAAGGGACCTCCAGGTTCATCTAGTCCAACCCCCTGCACAATGCAGGAAACTCAACAAACACCTCCCCCTAAATTCACAGGATCTTCATTGCCATCCAACCTCTGCTGAAAAACCTCCAAGGAAGGAGAGCCCACCACCTCCCGAGGAAGCCTGTTCCAATGAGGAATCGCTCTAACGGTCAGGAAGTTCTTCCTAACGTTGAGCCGGAAACTCTTTTGATTTAATTTCAACCCACTGGTTCTGGTTCTACCCTCTGGGGCCACAGAAAACAATTCCACCCCATCCTCTCTAGGACAGCCCTTCAAGTACTTGAAGATCGTGATCCTATCACCTCTCACATAAATAAGACCTTGTTGGGGCAGGCCATGTCAGGCTGGGCCATGTGTGAACCTACTGAAGATTAAGTAGCAGAAATATAAACTTTATAAAGGACACAGACAAACACAATTAAAGACTTAAAAAAAAAATTAAAACATGCGTATAACATTATCACTCGTTGGTTTTAAAGTGTTTTCTTTGTATCTCTCCCATGGGAACCAGGGAACTGGGCAAAGGAAGCTCTGGCTCTTTCCTTCCTTCCCCAGGGAACCAGGAGGGGGAGGAGCCTCAGCCAATAGAAGAAAGAGGGGCTTCGCTCAGTAGCTCTGCTGTACGATTGAGGGAACCTTGCAAAGCAAGCTGTTATACAGAAGGAAGCAAGATATAGGGAGAAGGAAGCAGATGACAGCCAGTTGCCCAGGGGGCTGATAGGAGCCTTCCAGGGGCCTGATTCAGCCCCTGGGCCGCATATTTTGACACCCCTGATCTAAGGGGCTACTAGTTTTGAATCTAGCTCATCAGAACAAGAGATGCCAGAATCTCCATTAACAAATCATTGTTATTGTGCCTCTCAGGAGAGACCGAAGTCCTTCATGTGAAGCAAATGCAGTCCCAGGTAGCTGGATTTCATCATATGCGGTTTTTAAGGGCAATAGAAGGCAGCTTCATGCAAAGGTGCCAAGTTTCCTGATAGAGAGCCAGTTTGGTGTAGTGGTTAAGTGTGCGGATTCTTATCTGGGAGAACCGGATTTGGCTCCCCACTCCTCCACTTGCACCTGCTGGAATGGCCTTGGGTCAGCCATAGCTCTTGCAGCATTGTCCTTGAAAGGGCAGGTTCTTTCAGAGCTCTCTCAGTCCCACCCACCTCATAGAGTGTCTGTTCTGGGAGGGGGGGGGAGGTAAAGGAGAGTGTGAGCCGCTCTGATTCAGAGAAGAAGGAGATGATATTTGATTTATATCCTGCCCTCCACTCTGAATCTCAGAGTCTCAGAGCGGCTCACAATCTCCTTTTTACCTTCATCCCCCACAACAGACACCCTGTGAGGTGGGTGGGGCTGAGAGAGCTCTGACAGAAAAGCTGCCCTTTCAAGGACAACTCTGCGACAGCTGTGGCTGACCCAAGGCCATTCCAGCAGCTGCAAGTGGTGGAGTGGGGAATCAAACCTGGTTATCCCAGATAAGAGAGCTGTGGCTGACCCAAGGCCATTCCAGCAGCTGCAAGTGGAGGAGAGGGGAATCAAACTCAGTTCTCCCAGATAAGAGAGCCATGGCTGACCCCAGGCCATTCCAACAGCTGCAAGTGGAGGAGTGGAGAATCAAACCAGGTTCTCCCAGATAAGAGAGCTATGGCTGACCCAAGGCCATTCCAACAGCTGCAAGTGGAGGAGTGGGGAATCAAACCCGGTTCTCCCAGAGAAGAGAGCTGTGGCTGACCCAAGGCCATTCCAGCAGCTGCGAGTGGAGGAGTGGGTAATCAAACCCGGTTCTCCCAGATAAGAGAGCTCTGGCTGACCCAAGGCCATTCCAGCAGGTGCAAGTGGAGGAGTGGGGAATCAAACCCGGTTCTCCCAGATAAGAAAGCTGTGGCTGACCCAAGGCCATTCCAGCAGCTGCAAGTGGAGGAGTGGGGAATCAAACCTGGTTCTCCCAGATAAGAGAGCTCTGGCTGACCCAAGGCCATTCCAGCAGCTGTGAGTTGAGGAGTGGGGAATCAAACTTGGTTCTCCCAGATAAGAGAGCTCTGGCTGACCCAAGGCCATTCCAGCAGCTGCGAGTGGAGGAGTGGGGAATCAAACCTGGATCTCCCAGATAAGAGAGCTCTGGCTGACCCAAGGCCATTCCAGCAGCTGCAAGTGGAGGAGAGGGGAATCAAACCCGGTTCTCCCAGATAAGAGAGCTCTGGCTGACCCAAGACCATTCCAGCAGCTGCAAGCGGAGGAGAGGGGAATCAAACCCAATTCTCCCAGATAAGAGAGCTCTGGCTGACCCAAGGCCATTCCAGCAGCTGCAAGTGGAGGAGTGGGGAATCAAACCTGGTTCTCCCAGATAAGAGAGCTCTGGCTGACCCAAGGCCATTCCAGCAGCTGCAAGGGGAGGAGTGGGGAATCAAACCCGGTTCTACCAGTTAAGAGTCCGTGCTAGGAAATGGCTGGGGCAGCAGTCATACGGTGCCAGTGAGAACCAGCACAATCCACTCTTCTTTGGAAGGACACAGCAGCAACCTCCCCACCCACAACAATTTCCAAAGGCTTTGTGGGTTAATTAAAAAGGAACATCTCTGCCTTGTCCTCAGCGGAGCCAATATGCTGGCGGCAGGGCAAGGGGGCGAAGTAAGGCAAGCCCTTCAAGGCTGAGGCTCTGGGAGCTGAGCGGGTGACACAATTCATATGCAAAATTCTTATATGAACATATGAAGCTGCCTTCTACTGAATCAGACACTCGGTCCATCACAGTCAGTATTGTCTACTCAGACTGGCAGTGTCTCTCCGGGGTCTCCAGCTTAGGTTTTTCACGCCTACTTGCCTGGACCCTTTTTAGTTGGAGATGCTGGGGATTGAACCTGGGACCTTCTGCTTCCCAAGCAGATGCTCTACCACTGAGCCACCGTCCCTCCCTAGAACATATGAAGCTGCCTTCTACTGAATCTGATCCCCCTCGGGCCATCAAAGTCAGTACTGTCTACTCAGAGTGGCAGCAGCTCTCCAGGGTCTCAAGCTGAGGTTTTTCACACCTACTTGCCTGGACCCTTTTAAGTTCGAGATGCCGGAGATTGAACCTGGGACCTTCTGCTTACCAAGCAGATGATCTACCACTGAGCCACAGCCCCATTCATGGCTCTCCAGGGTCTCCAGCTGAGGTTCTTCACGCCTATTTGCCTGGACCCTTTTTAGTTGGAGATGCCGAGGATTGAACCTGGGACCTTCTGCTTCCCAAGCAGATTCTCTACCACTGAGCCACAGCCCCATTCATGGCTCTCCAGGGTCTCCAGCTGAGGTTCTTCACGCCTACTTGCCTGGACCCTTTTTAGTTGGAGATGCCGGGGATTGAACCTGGGACCTTCTGCTTCCCAAGCAGATGTTCTACCACTGAGCCACAGCCCCATTCATGGCTCTCCAGGGTCTCCAGCTGAGGTTCTTCACGCCTACTTGCCTGGACCCTTTTGAGTTGGAGATGCCGGGGATTGAACCTGGGACCTTCTGCTTCCCAAGCAGATGTTCTACCACTGAGTCACAGCCCCATTCATGGCTCTCCAGGGTCTCCAGCTGAGGTTCTTCACGCCTACTTGCCTGGACCCTTTTTAGTTGGAGATGCCGGGGATTGAACCTGGGACCTTCTGCTTCCCAAGCAGATGCTCTACCACTGAGCCACAGCCCCATTCATGGCTCTCCAGGGTCTCCAGCTGAGGTTCTTCACACCTTCTTGCCTGGACCCTTTTTAGTTGGAGATGCCGGGGCCTGAACCTGGGACCTTCTGCTTCCCAAGCAGATGCTCTTCCACTGAGCCACAGCCCCATTCATGGCTCTCCAGGGTCTCCAGCTGAGGTTCTTCACGCCTACTTGCCTGGACCCTTTTTAGTTGGAGATGCCAGGGATTGAACCTGGGACCTTCTGCTTCCCAAGCAGACGCTCTACCACTGAGCCACAGCCCCAGGGTCTCAAGCTGATGCTCTTCATGCCCCTCCCCTGAAGTCCTGAGGGCAGAATTCCCCCCCAGCAGGCATGCAAACCGTTTCACCAGGGCTTTTTTTGTACCAACTCCTTTGCATACCAGACCACACACCCCTGATACAGCCAATCTGCCAAGAGCTGACTGGGCTCTTCGTATGGGGCCTTCTATAAACTCAAGGAGGATTGGCTACATCAGGGGGGTGTGGCCTGATAGGCAAAGGAATCCTGGTACACAACCCCCCCCCCCCTGCATTTCACGAGGGGAGTGGAAGTAGAGAAAAGAAGTGCCAGTGTCCACAGAATGGCTGATGGAATGTGGGGGAGGGGAGGGAATTGTCTGCCGGGCTCTCCATTATTCCCTATGCAGACCAATTCCTATAGGGTGTAATGGAGAGTTGGTCTGCAAGTATCTGGGGCTCTGGAGGAGGCTGTTTTTTGAGGTAGAGGCACAAAATTATCAGCATAGCATCCAGTGCCTCTCCTTAAGAGACCCTCCCAATTTCAAAATGTTTGGACCAGCGGGTCCAATTCTATGAGCCCCGAAAGAAGTTGCCCCTATCCTTCATTATTTCCAGTGGAGGGAAAGCATTTAAAAGGAGCGCAGTCCCTTTAAAGGTGATGGATGGAACTCAGTTAGGCTTGCCACACCCTTGCTCCTAGCCCCACCCCCAAAATCTCCTGGTTCCACCCCCAAAGTCTCCTGGCTCCACCCCCAAAGTCCCCAGATATTTCTTGAATTGGACTTGGCAACCCTACGTGCTCAGACAAACTCCGAACACCGAAAGGGATCCTGTTTGCTATCCAGGCGGCATTTAAGCCTTTACCGTGAAGCATCATTAAGCCCTAAAGCACTCTGAAATGCCCCCCCTTCCCCCTGAATTTCTCACTGTATGAAAGCATTCAACTGTTCTTTCATTTATTCATTGGAACATTTCTGAGAAGAACCAGTCGGTGCAGAGCTGTGAGGCCTGGATTTCCCACGCATGTAGAAAAGCCGTTCTGCCAAATCTACTCAGTGCAAAGGGACAACCATTGTGTGTGTGCGTGTGTGGGTGCGGAGTGCCCTAACGTCACCTCTGGCTATGCAGGAAACTCACAAACGCCTCCCCCTAAATTTACAGGATCTTCATTGCTGTCAGATGGCCAGCTAGCCTCTGTTAAAAAACCTCCAAGGAAGGAGAGCCCACCACCTCCCGAGGAAGCCTGTTCCACTGAGGAACCGCTCTATCAGAATAATAGAGTTGGAAGGGACCTTTAGGGTCATCGAGTCCAACCCCTTGCACAATGCAGGAAACTCACAAACGCCTCCCCCTAAATTCACAGGATCTTCATTGCTGTCAGATGGCCAGCTAGCCTCTGTTGAAAAACCTCCAAGGAAGGAGAGCCCACCGCCTCCCGAGGAAGCCTGTTCCACTGAGGAACCGCTCTATCAGAATCATAGAGTTGGAAGGGACCTTTAGGGTCATCGAGTCCAACCCCTTGCACAATGCAGGAAACTCACAAACACCTCCCCCTAAATTCACAGGATCTTCATTGCTGACAGACGGCCATCTAGCCTATGTTTAAAAACCTCCAAGGAAGGAAAAGCATAGAATCATAGTGTTGGACGGGACCTCCGGGGTCATCTAGTCCAACCCACCTGCACAATGCAGGAAAGTCACAATTACCTCCCCTCCCCCACCCACGCAATCCCAGTGACCCCTGTTCCATGCCCAGAAGATGGAAAACAAACAAACAAAGCATCCAAGATCTGTAGCCAAACTGGCCTGGGGAAAATTGTTTCCTGATTCCAAAGTGGCAATTAGACACTGATGCAACCTCTCCTGCCCTCCGTCTCATGATCTGACTTTGTTTACAGAATCAGCGTTGCTGTCTGATTGCCATCGAGCCCCTGCTTTAAAAACCTCCAAGGAAGGAGGGGGCCCCGCCTCCTGAATTGGAAGGGACCCCCAGGGTCATCTAGTCCAACCCCCTGCACAATGCAGGAAACTCACAAACTCCTCCCCCTACATTCACAGGATCTTCATGGCTGTCAGATGGCCATCTAACCTCTGCTTAAAAACCTCCAAGGAAAGAGAGCCCACCACCTCCCAAGGAAGCCTGTTCCACTGAGGAACCGCTCTAACGGTCAGCAAGTTCTTCCTAATGTTGAGCCGGAAACTCTTTTGATTTAATTTCAACCCATTGGTTCTGGTCCTACCTTCTGGGGCCACAAAAAACAATTCCACACCATCCTCTCTAGGACAGCCCTTCAAGGACTTGAAGATGGTGATCCTATCACCTCTCAGCCGCCTCCTCTCCAGGCTAAACATTCCCAGCTCCTTCAGCCTTTCCTCATAGGACTTGGTCTCCAGACCCCTCATCCTCTATAGGACAGCCCTTCAAGGACTTGAAGATGGTGATCCTATCACCTCTCGGCAGCCTCCTCTCTGGGCTAAACAGGCCCAGCTCCTTCAAGCTTTCCTCATAAGACTTGGTCTCCAGACCCCTCATCCTCTAGATGACAGCCCTTCAAGGACTTGAAGATGGTGATCCTATCACCTCTCAGCCGCCTCCTCTCCAGGCTAAACATTCCCAGCTCCTTCAGCCTTTCCTCATAGGACTTGGTGTCCAGACCCCTCATCCTCTGTATGACAGCCCTTCAAGGACTTGAAGATGGTGATCCTATCACCTCTCAGCCGCCTCCTCGCCAGGCTAAACATCCCCAGCTCCTTGAACCTTTCCTCATAGGACTTGGTGTCCAGACCCCTCATCCTCTCTATGACAGCCCTTCAAGTCCTTGGTGATTCTATCACCTCTCAGCCGCCTCCTCTCCAGGCTAAACATTCCCAGCTCCTTCAGCCTTTCCTCGTAGGACTTGGTCTCCAGACCCCTCATCCTCTATAGCACAGCCCTTGAAGATGGTGATCGTATCACCTCTCAGCCGCCTCCTCTCCAGGCTAAACATTCCCAGCTCCTTCAGCCTTTCCTCGTAGGACTTGGTCTCCAGACCCCTCATCCTCTATAGCACAGCCCTTGAAGATGGTGATCGTATCACCTCTCAGCCGCCTCCTCTCCAGGCTAAACATGCCCAGCTCCTTCAACCTTTCCTCATAGGACTTGGTCTCCAGACCCCTCATCCTCTATAGCACAGCCCTTGAAGATGGTGATCGTATCACCTCTCAGCCGCCTCCTCTCCAGGCTAAACATTCCCAGCTCCTTCAGCCTTTCCTCGTAGGACTTGGTCTCCAGACCCCTCATCCTCTATAGCACAGCCCTTGAAGATGGTGATCGTATCACCTCTCAGCCGCCTCCTCTCCAGGCTAAACATTCCCAGCTCCTTCAGCCTTTCTTCATAGGACTCTGTCTCCAGACCCCTCATCCTCTATAGCACAGCCCTTGAAGATGGTGATCCTATCACCTCTCAGCCGCCTCCTCTCCAGGCTAAACACCCCCAGCTCCTTCAACCTTTCCTCATAGGACTTGGTCTCCAGACCCCTCATCCTCTATAGCCCAGCCCTTGAAGATGGTGATCGTATCACCTCTCAGCCGCCTCCTCTCCAGGCTAAACACCCCCAGCTCCTTCAACCTTTCCTCATAGGACTTGGTCTCCAGACCCCTCATCCTCTATAGCACAGCCCTTGAAGATGGTGATCCTATCACCTCTCAGCCGCCTCCTCTCCAGGCTAAACATTCCCAGCTCCTTCAGCCTTTCCTCATAGGACTTGGTCTCCAGACCCCTCATCCTCTATAGCACAGCCCTTGAAGATGGTGATCGTATCACCTCTCAGCCGCCTCCTCTCCAGGCTAAACATTCCCAGCTCCTTCAGCCTTTCCTTGTAGGACTTGGTCTCCAGACCCCTCATCCTCTATAGCACAGCCCTTGAAGATGGTGATCGTATCACCTCTCAGCCGCCTCCTCTCCAGGCTAAACATTCCCAGCTCCTTCAGCCTTTCCTCGTAGGACTTGGTCTCCAGACCCCTCATCCTCTATAGCACAGCCCTTGAAGATGGTGATCGTATCACCTCTCAGCCGCCTCCTCTCCAGGCTAAACATTCCCAGCTCCTTCAGCCTTTCCTCGTAGGACTTGGTCTCCAGACCCCTCATCCTCTATAGCACAGCCCTTGAAGATGGTGATCGTATCACCTCTCAGCCGCCTCCTCTCCAGGCTAAACATTCCCAGCTCCTTCAGCCTTTCCTCGTAGGACTTGGTCTCCAGACCCCTCATCCTCTATAGCACAGCCCTTGAAGATGGTGATCCTATCACCTCTCAGCCGCCTCCTCTCCAGACTAAACCTACCCAGCTCCTTCAACCTTTCCTCATAGGACTCTGTCTCCAGACCCCTCACGACCTTCGTCGCCCTCCTCTGGACCCGTTCCAGCTTGTCTAGATCCTTCTTAAAAAGTGGCGCCCAAAACTGAACACAAGACTCCAGGTCAGGGGTGGCCAACCGCGGCTCTCCAGCTCTCCAATAACCGCAGCCTGAATCCCTGGACCTGGCTAAAGCAGGGGTGGTCATTAGCCCCAGCCATTGTAGGAAAAAAACATCTGGAGAGCTACCGTTGACCACTCCTGCCCTAGGTGAGGTCTTACCATAGCAGAGCAAAGTGATACCATCGTTTTGTGTGATCCCACACAATATATGTATTTCAGCTCGCTGCACCCCATTCCTTCGTCTGAAGAAGCGTGCACGCCCCCACAAAAGCTGACGTTCCAAATAAAACATTGTTGGTCTTAAAAGTGCCACTTGACTCCTACTTTGTTCCACTGCCTCAGACCAACACGGCTGCCCACCTGGATCTCACAACTCTGAGAGGTTGAGAGAATCTGACTGACTCAAGGTCACCCAACACGCTTCCATGACACCAGCGGGCATTCGAACTCGGGGCTCCCGAATACTAGTCCAACACTCGCAACTACTACACCACACTGGATCGCTCATGGAGAGCCAGTTTGGTGTAGTGGTTAAGTGTGTGGATTCTTATCTGGGAGAACCGGATTTGATTCCCCACACCTCCCCTTGCAGCTGCTGGAATGGCCTTGGGTCAGCCATAGCTCTCTTATCTGGGAGAACCGGGTTGGATTCCCCACTCCACCACTTGTACCTGCTGGAATGGCCTTGGGTCAGCCAGAGCTCTCTTATCTGGGAGAACCGGGTTTGATTCTCCACTCCTCCACTTGCAGCTGCTGGAATGGCCTTGGGTCAGCTAGAGCTCTCTTATCTGGGAGAACTGGGTTTGATTCCCCACTCCCCCACTTGCAGCTGCTGGAATGGCCTTGGGTCAGCCAGAGCTCTCTTATCTGGGAGAACCGGGTTTGATTCCCCACTCCTCCACTTGCAGCTGCTGGCATGGCCTTGGGTCAGCCATAGCTCTCTTAACTGGGAGAACCGGGTTGGATTCCCCACTCCACCACTTGTACCTGCTGGAATGGCCTTGGGTCAGCCAGAGCTCTCTTATCTGGGAGAACCGGGTTGGATTCTCCACTCCTCCCCTTGCACCTGCTGGAATGGCGTTCGGTCAGCCAGAGCTCTCTTATCTGGGAGAACCGGGTTTGATTCTCCACTCCTCCACTTGCACCTGCTGGAATGGCCTTGGCTCAGCCAGAGCTCTCTTATCTGGGAGAACCGGGTTGGATTCTCCACTTCTCCCCTTGCAGCTGCTGGCATGGCCTTGGGTCAGCCAGAGCTCTATTATCTGGGAGAACCGGGTTTGATTCCCCACTCCTGCCCTTGCAGCTGCTGGAATGTTCTTGCGTCAGCCAGAGCTCTCTTATCTGGGAGAACCGGGTTTGATTCTCCACTCCTCCCCTTGCAGCTGCTGGAATGGCCTTGGGTCAGCCAGAGCTCTCTTATCTGGGAGAACCGGGTTTGATTCCCCACTCCTCCACTTGCAGCTGCTGGAATGGCCTTAGGTCAGCCAGAGCTCTCTTATCTGGGAGAACCGGCTTTGATTCCCCACTCCTCCACTTGCACCTGCTGGAATGGCCTTGGGTCAGCCAGAGCTCTCTTATCTGGGAGAACCGGCTTTGATTCCCCACTCCTCCACTTGCACCTGCTGGAATGGCCTTGGGTCAGCCAGAGCTCTCTTATCTGGGAGAACCGGGTTTGATTCCCCACTCCTCCACTTGCACCTGCTGGGATGGCCTTGGGCCAGCCATAGCTCTGGCAGAGGTTGTCCTTGAAAGGGCAGCTTCTGGGAGAGCCCTCTCATCCCCACCCACCTCACAGGGTGTCTGTTGTGGGGGAGGAAGGGAAAGGAGATAGTAGGCTGCTCTGAGCCTCTGTCCTTGAAAGGGCAGCTTCTGGGAGAGGTCTCTCAGTCCCACCCACCTCACAGGGTGTCTGTTGTGGGGGAGGAAGGGAAAGGAGATTGCAGGCAGCTCTGAGCCTCTGTCCTTGAAAGGGCAGCTTCTGGGAGAGGTCTCTCAGTCCCACCCACCTCACAGGGTGTCTGCTGTGGGGGAGGAAGGGAAAGGAGATTGTAGGCCGCTCTGAGCCTCTGTCCTTGAAACGGCAGCTTCTGGGAGAGGTCTCTCAGTCCCACCCACCTCACAGGGTGGCTGTTCTGGGGGGAGAAGATAGAGATTGTAGGCCGCTCTGAGACTCTGATTCAGGAAGAAGGGCGGGGTATAAATCTGCAATTCTTCTTCTTTACCAGCAATATCTCCCCATGCAACTCTCAACCAACCACCTTGCCCAAGCGCCCCAAGGAACCCCAGAGGGACTCACGCTGCATTTTCTGTCTCCGATCTTCCACAGCTGAGCAACGTTGTTGTACGAAGCACCCAAGATTTGATATCCCTGTGGGGTGGGGGGAGGGAAGGAGAGAGAGGAAAGGGATGGCAAGAGATCAGTTTGGTGTAGAACCACATTGGGGTCTTGGTTAAGTGTGTGGATTCTTATCTGGGAGAACCGGGTTTGATTCCCCACTCCTTCACTTGCACCTGCTGGAATGGCCTTGGGTCAGGCGTAGCTCTGGTAGAGGTTGTCTTTGAAAGGGGGGTTTCTGGGAGCGCTCTCTCAGCCCACCCACCTCACAGGGTGTCTGTTGTGGGGGAAGGAGATAAAGGAGATTGTGAGCCGCTCTGAGAGTCTGAGATTTGGAGTGGAGTGCGGGATATAAATCCAATTTCTTCTTCTTCTTCTTCTTCTTCTTCTTCTTCTTCTTCTTCTTCTTCTTCTTCTTCTTCTTCTTCTTCTTCTCCTCCTCCTCCTCCTCCTCCTCCTCCTCCTTCTGAGAGCCAGTTTGGTGTAGTGGTTAAGTGTGCAGACTCTTCTCTGAGAGAACCGGGTTTGATTCCCCACTCCTCCACTTGCACCTGCTAGAATGGTCTTGGGTCATCCATAGCTCTCGTAAGAGTTGTCCTTGAAAGGGCAGCTTCTGGGAGAGCTCTCTCAGCCCCACCCACCTCACAGGGTGTCTGTTGTGGGGGAGGATGGTAAAGGAGATTGTGAGCCGCTCTGAGTCTCTTTGGAGTGGAGGGCGGGATATAAATCCAATATCTTCATCTACCTCCTAGGGTGTCTGTTGTGGGGGAGGAAGGGAAAGGAGATTGTGAGCCGCTCTGACACTCTTCGGAGTGGAGGGTGGGATATAAATCCAATATCTTCATCTACCTCACAGGGTGTCTGTTGTGGGAGAGGAAGGAAAAGGAGATTGTGAGCCTCTCTGAGACTCTTCGGAGTGGAGGGTGGGATATAAATCCAATATCTTCATCTACTTCACAGGGTGTCTGTTGTGGGGGAGGAAGGGAAAGGAGATTGTGAGCCGCTCTGAGACTCTTCGGAGTGGAGGGTGGGATATAAATCCAATATCTTCATCTACCTCACAGGGTGTCTGTTGTGGGAGAGGAAGGGAAAGGAGATTGTGAGCCTCTCTGAGACTCTTCGGAGTGGAGGGTGGGTTATAAATCCAGTATCTTCATCTACCTCACAGGGTGTCTGTTGTGGGGGAGGAAGGGAAAGGAGATTGTGAGCCTCTCTGAGACTCTTCGGAGTGGAGGGTGGGATATAAATCCAATATCTTCATCTACCTCACAGGGTGTCTGTTGTGGGAGAGGAAGGGAAAGGAGATTGTGAGCCTCTCTGAGACTCTTCGGAGTGGAGGGTGGGTTATAAATCCAGTATCTTCATCTACCTCACAGGGTGTCTGTTGTGGGGGAGGAAGGGAAAGGAGATTGTGAGCCGCTCTGAGACTCTTCGGAGTGGAGGGCGGGATATAAATCCAATATCTTCATCTACCTCACAGGGTGTCTGTTGTGGGGGAGGAAGGGAAAGGAGATTGTGAGCCGCTCTTCGGCTCTTCGGAGTGGAGGGCGGGATACAAATCCAATATCATCGTCGTCGTTGTCATCAGCGGCTTCTGATCTGCATTGCTAGCCAACTCATCTACTGGGGGTAGGGAGGGGAGGGATGCAGAAGGGAATGGGGGTATGGGAGTGTGGCCACTCACATTCCGTGCACCCATTCCCTTCTGCTTCCCTCCCCTCCCTGCCCCCAGCAGATGAGTTGGCTAGCAATGCACATCGGAAGTGTCCTTTACAGACACCCTGTGAGGTGGGTGGGGCTGAGACAACTCTCACATCAGCTCCCCTTTCAAGGACAGCTCTGCGAGAGCTATGGCTGACCCAAGGCCATTCCAGCAGCTTCAAGTGGAGGAGTGCGGAATCAAACCTGGTTCTCTCAGATAAGAGAGCTATGGTGACCCAAGGCCATTCCAGCAGCTGCAAGTGGAGGAATGGGGAATCAAACCTGGTTCTCTCAGATAAGAGACCACTCACTTAACCACTACACCGAACTGGCCCTTTCAAGATCAACTATGAGAGCTATAGCTGTCCCAAGAACATTCCAGCAGCTGCAAGGGGAGGAGGGGGGAATCAAGCCCGGTTCTCCCACATAAGAGAGCTATGGCTGACCCAAGGCCATCCCAGCAGCAGCCAGTGGAGGAGTGGGGAATCGAGCCCGGTTCTCCTAGAGAAGAGAGCTCTGGCTGACCCAAGAACATTCCAGCAGCTGCAAGTGGAGGAGGGGGGAATCAAGCCCGGTTCTCCCAGATAAGACTCTGCGCACTTAACCACTACACCAAACTGGCCCTTACAAGAACAACTCCTATGAGAGCTATGGCTGACCCAGGGCCATTCCAGCAGCTGCAAGTGGAGGAGGGGGGAATCCGTAAAGGTGCTGGAGTCAGCAGGCGAGTCGCTGATTTTCTGCAGTTTCCGGATTAGTCTCGAGGGTAAGCCAGCATAGAGCGAGTTACAGTAGTCTAGTCTGGAAGCGACCATCGCATGGATCACTGTCGCCAGGTCCTTGGGGGATAGATA